>NW_027197235.1:0-65727 GCF_038502225.1 Cherax quadricarinatus | reverse complement strand
TTGCTACTAGGTCCTCTCTCTTCCTGCTCCATGAGCTTTATCATACCTCAGCTTGAAGCTATGTGTGGTTCCTGCCTCCACTTCCTCACTTGCTTGCTATTTCACTTCCTTACTACTCCATGACTGAAGAAATACTTCCTAGCATCCCTTTGACTCATATGGGTCTTCAACTTCCAATTGTGACTCCTTGTTTCTGTGCTCCCTCTCTGGAACATCCTGTCTCTGTCCACCTTGTCTATTCCATGCAGTATTTGGTAAGTCGTTATCATGCCTCCCCTAACCCTCCTGTCCTCCAGTGTCGTCAAGCCGATTTCACTTAACCGTTCTTCATAGGACATTCCCCTTAGCTCTGGAACTAACCTTGTCGCAAACCTTTGCACTTTCTCTAATTTCTTGACGTGCTTGATCAAGTGTGGGTTCCAAACAGGTGCTGCATACTCCAGTATGGGCCTGACGTACACGGTGTACAGTGTCTTGAACGATTCCTTATTAAGGTATCGGAACGCTGTTCTCAGGTTTGCCAGGCGCCCATATGCTGCAGCAGTTATCTGGTTGATGTGTGCTTCCGGAAACGTGCTCGGTGTTATACTCACCCCAGGATCTTTCTCCTTGAGTGAGGTTTGCAGTCTTTGGCCACCTAGCCTATACTCCGTCTGCAGTCTTCTGTGCCCTTCCCCGATCTTCACGACTTTGCACTTGGCGGGGTTAAATTCGAGAAGCCAGTTGCTGGACCAGGTGTCCAGTCTGTCCAGGTCTCTTTGAAGTCCTGCCTGATCCTCATCTGATTTAATTCTCCTCATTAACTTCACATCATCTGCGAACAGGGATTCTTCTGAGTCTAACCCTTCCATCATGTCGTTCACTTATACCAAAAATAGCACTGGTCCTAGGACCGACCCCTGTGGGACCCCGCTCGTCACAGGTGCCCACTGTGATACCTCATCACGTACCATGACTCGTTGTTGCCTCCCTGTCAGGTATTCTCTGATCCATTGCAGTGCCCTTCCTCTTGTATGCGCCTGATCCTCTAGCTTCTGCACTAATCCCTTGTGAGGAACTGTGTCGAAGGCCTTCTTGCAGTCCATGAAGGTGCAATCAATCCACCCCTCTTTCTCGTGTCTTACTTCTGTTACTTTATCATGAAACTCCAGAAGGTTTGTGACACAGGATTTGCCTTCCATGAATCGTGCTGGTTGGCGTTCATACTCTTGTTCCGTTTCAGGTGTTCCACCACTCTCCTCCTGATAATCTTCTCCATAAATTTGCATACTATACACGTCAGTGACACAGGTATATAGTTTAGTGTCTCTTTTCTGTCTCCTTTTTAAAAATGGGAACTTCATTTGCCGTTTTCCAAACCTCAGGTAGTTGCCCAGTTTCCAGGGATGTGTTGAAGATTGTGGTAAGTGGCACATACAACATATCAGCTCCCTCTTTAAGAATCATGGGGAGATGTTGTCCGGTCCCATTGCCTTTGAGGTATCGATGTCCCTTAGCAGCTTCTTCACCTCCTCCTCATTTGTATGTATGTCATCCAACACTTGTTGGTATATTCTTTGCTGGTGTCCCCCTCTGTTCTGTCCCCCCAGAGGCCTTCCTGTCTCCACTGTAAATACTTCCTGAAATCTCATGTTGAGCTCCTCACATACCTCCTGGTCGTTTCTCGTGAGCTCCTCACCTTCTTTCCTCAGCCTGATTACCTGGTCCTTGTCTGTTGTCTTCCTCCTGATGTGGCTGTACAGCAGTTTCGGGTCAGAGTTGACTCTCGATGCTATGTCGTTTTCATACTGCCGCTGGGCCTCCCTCCTTATCTGTGCATACTCGTTTCAGGCTCGTAGACTAATCTCTTTATTCTCCTGCGTCCTTTGCCTTCTGTACATTTTCCACTCTCTAGTGCACTTAGTTTTTGCCTCCCTACACCTTCGGGTAAACGAAGGACTCGTTCTGTCCTTCCCATTATTTATGTTACCCTTGGGAACAAACCTTTCCTCTGTCTCCTTGCATTTTGTTGTTACAAAGTCCATCATTTCGTTTATTGATTTTCCTACCAACTCCTGTTCGCACTGAACCTCCTGCAGGAAGGTCCTCATTCCTGTGTAGTCCCCCCTTTTATAGTTTAGCTTTTTCCTTTCTACTCCTGTTACCCTCTCCACTTTTAGCTCCACGATGTATTCAAAGCTCATAACTACGTAGTCACTAGCTCTAAGGGGCCTTTCATAAGTGATGTGCTCAATGTGTGTGTGTGTGTGTGTGTGTGTGTGTGTGTGTGTGTGTGTGTGTGTGTGTGTGTGTGTGTGTGTGTGTGTGTGTGTGTGTGTGTGTGTGTGTGTGTGTGTGTGTGCGTGTGTGTGTGTGTGTGTGTGTGTGTGTGTGTGTGTGTGTGTGTGTGTGTGTGCGTGCGTGTGTGTGTGTGTGTGTGTGTGTTAAATAAATGTGTGTGTGAATGAGGTGATGTGTGTGTGTGTGTGTGTGTGTGGGTGTGTTGCAGTGTGTGTGTGTGTGTGTGTGTGTGTGTGTGTGTGTGTGTGTGTGTGTGTGTGTGTGTGTGTGTGTGTGTGTGTGTGTGTGTGTGTGTGTGTGTGTGTGTGTGTGTGTGTGTGTGTGTGTGTGTGTGTGTGTGTGTGTGTGTGTGTGTGTGTGTGTGTGTGTGTGTGTGTGTGTGTGTGTGTGTGTGTGTGTGTGTGTGTGTGTGTGTGTGTGTGTGTGTGTGTGTGTGTGTGAGTGTGTGTGTGTGTGTGTGTGTGTGTGTGTGTGTGTGTGTGTGTGTGTGTGTGAGTGTGTGTGTGTGTGTGTGTGAGTGTGTGTGTGTGTGAGTGTGTGTGTGTGTGTGTGTGTGTGTGTGTGAGCAAGGCTGTGAAGGCACAAAGGTGTCCCAGATGATCTGAGGAAATCAATGCTACAAAAAGTAACCTAAGTGGATTCTAGTGTGCGAGACATCAGGGTAGATGGACGAGAGGTGTTAACACTGGCGAGAGGTGTTAACACTGGTGAGAGGTGTTAAGTGATGATAGTAATTGTGATGGTGTTGATAGTATTGGTGACGGTGGAGGTGGTGGTAGTAATGATGGTGATGATGGTGGTGGTCGTAGTTATTGTGGTGGTTATAGTAATGGTGGTGGTGACAGTAATGGTGATGGTTATAGACGCGGTGGTAGTAACGGTGGTGATGATAGTAATAGTGGTGGTGATAGAAGTGGTGGTAGTAAGGGTGGTGGTAGTAATGGTGGTGGTGATAGTAATGGTGTGGTGATAAAGGTAGTGGTAGTAATGGTGGTGGTGGTAATAATGGTGATGATGGAGGTGGTGGTAGTAATGGTGGTGGTGATAGTAATGTTGGTGGTGGGAGTATTAATGGTGGTGGTGCTGGTAATAAGGATGGTGGGGGTAATAATGGTGGCGGAGCATTGTAAAAGTGCTGGTGAAGATGGAGCATATGAAGTGGTGGTTGAGCATTATGAGTGGGACTGATCGTTGCAAGAGTTGTGGATCATTGTAAATTCATGGAAGGTGTTTGGGAGCGTGGTGAGTTGGGGGAGAAGGGTACGGTGATGATGGAGGGGGAGGGAGGGAGGGAGGGAGAGAGAGAGAGAGAGAGAGAGAGAGAGAGAGAGAGAGAGAGAGAGAGAGAGAGAGAGAGAGAGAGAGAGAGAGAGAGAGAACGACAGAGAGGGGAGGGTGGGTGAGGTATGTGGGGGTGGGGGTTAATGATATATGAGGTTCTGTGACCGAGAGAGAGAAAGAGCAAAATAGAGAGAGTGAAAGACCAGTCGCTGGTGTCTTAGTGCTGTTTAGAGCAGTATTTCATGGGGTCAGTACTTCAGGGTCAGCACGGGGTCAACACTTCAGGGTCAGCACGGGGTCAACACTTCAGGGTCAGTACGGGGTCAACACTTCAGGGTCAGCACGGGGTCAACACTTCAGGGTCAGCACCGGGTCAACACTTCAGGATCAGTACGGGGTCAACACTTCAGGGTCAGCACGGGGTCAACACTTCAGGGTCAGTACGGGGTCAACACTTCAGGGTCAGCACGGGGTCAACACTTCAGGGTCAGTACGGGGTCAACACTTCAGGGTCAGCACGGGGTCAACACTTCAGGGTCAGTGTAGGACCAAACAGCCTGGGCACGTCAGTGAGCCTTAAGCGTGGTTTCAAGCTATTTCATTCTCCTCCTACTTTTCTCTCTCATAAACACGCTAGATAACAGGGATATCTTGCTACTCCTACTTACACTTTGGTCACACTTCACAGACACGCACATGCATATATATATATACATACATCTAGGTTTTTCTCCTTTTTCTAAATAGCTCTTGTTCTTTTTTATTTCTTCTATTGTCCATGGGGAAGTGGAAAAGAATCTTTCCTCCGTAAGCCATGCGTGTCGTATGAGGCGACTAAAATGCCGGGAGCAATGGGCTAGTAACCCCTTCTCCTGTATACATTTACTAAAAAAGAGAAGAAGAAAAACTTTATAAAACTGGGATGCTTAAATGTGCGTGGATGTAGTGCGGATGACAAGAAACAGATGATTGCTGATGTTATGAATGAAAAGAAGTTGGATGTCCTGGCTCTAAGCGAAACAAAGCTGAAGGGGGTAGGAGAGTTTCAGTGGGGGGAAATAAATGGGATTAAATCTGGAGTATCTGAGAGAGTTAGAGCAAAGGAAGGGGTAGCAGTAATGTTAAATGATCAGTTATGGAAGGAGAAAAGAGAATATGAATGTGTAAATTCAAGAATTATGTGGATTAAAGTAAAGGTTGGATGCGAGAAGTGGGTCATAATAAGCGTGTATGCACCTGGAGAAGAGAGGAATGCAGAGGAGAGAGAGAGATTTTGGGAGATGTTAAGTGAATGTATAGGAGCCTTTGAACCAAGTGAGAGAGTAATTGTGGTAGGGGACCTGAATGCTAAAGTAGGAGAAACTTTTAGAGAGGGTGTGGTAGGTAAGTTTGGGGTGCCAGGTGTAAATGATAATGGGAGCCCTTTGATTGAACTTTGTATAGAAAGGGGTTTAGTTATAGGTAATACATATTTTAAGAAAAAGAGGATAAATAAGTATACACGATATGATGTAGGGCGAAATGACAGTAGTTTGTTGGATTATGTATTGGTAGATAAAAGACTGTTGAGTAGACTTCAGGATGTACATGTTTATAGAGGGGCCACAGATATATCAGATCACTTTCTAGTTGTAGCTACACTGAGAGTAAAAGGTAGATGGGATACAAGGAGAATAGAAGCATCAGGGAAGAGAGAGGTGAAGGTTTATAAACTAAAAGAGGAGGCAGTTAGGGTAAGATATAAACAGCTATTGGAGGATAGATGGGCTAATGAGAGCATAGGCAATGGGGTCGAAGAGGTATGGGGTAGGTTTAAAAATGTAGTGTTAGAGTGTTCAGCAGAAGTTTGTGGTTACAGGAAAGTGGGTGCAGGAGGGAAGAGGAGCGATTGGTGGAATGATGATGTAAAGAGAGTAGTAAGGGAGAAAAAGTTAGCATATGAGAAGTTTTTACAAAGTAGAAGTGATGCAAGGAGGGAAGAGTATATGGAGAAAAAGAGAGAGGTTAAGAGAGTGGTGAAGCAATGTAAAAAGAGAGCAAATGAGAGAGTGGGTGAGATGTTATCAACAAATTTTGTTGAAAATAAGAAAAAGTTTTGGAGTGAGATTAACAAGTTAAGAAAGCCTAGAGAACAAATGGATTTGTCAGTTAAAAATAGGAGAGGAGAGTTATTAAATGGAGAGTTAGAGGTATTGGGAAGATGGAGGGAATATTTTGAGGAATTGTTAAATGTTGATGAAGATAGGGAAGCTGTGATTTCGTGTATAGGGCAAGGAGGAATAACATCTTGTAGGAGTGAGGAAGAGCCAGTTGTGAGTGTGGGGGAAGTTCGTGAGGCAGTAGGTAAAATGAAAGGGGGTAAGGCAGCCGGGATTGATGGGATAAAGATAGAAATGTTAAAAGCAGGTGGGGATATAGTTTTGGAGTGGTTGGTGCAATTATTTAATAAATGTATGGAAGAGGGTAAGGTACCTAGGGATTGGCAGAGAGCATGCATAGTTCCTTTGTATAAAGGCAAAGGGGATAAAAGAGAGTGCAAAAATTATAGGGGGATAAGTCTGTTGAGTGTACCTGGTAAAGTGTATGGTAGAGTTATAATTGAAAGAATTAAGAGTAAGACGGAGAATAGGATAGCAGATGAACAAGGAGGCTTTAGGAAAGGTAGGGGGTGTGTGGACCAGGTGTTTACAGTGAAACATATAAGTGAACAGTATTTAGATAAGGCTAAAGAGGTCTTTGTGGCATTTATGGATTTGGAAAAGGCGTATGACAGGGTGGATAGGGGGGCAATGTGGCAGATGTTGCAAGTGTATGGTGTAGGAGGTAGGTTACTGAAAGCAGTGAAGAGTTTTTACGAGGATAGTGAGGCTCAAGTTAGAGTATGTAGGAAAGAGGGAAATTTTTTCCCAGTAAAAGTAGGCCTTAGACAAGGATGTGTGATGTCACCGTGGTTGTTTAATATATTTATAGATGGGGTTGTAAGAGAAGTAAATGCGAGGGTCTTGGCAAGAGGCGTGGAGTTAAAAGATAAAGAATCACACACAAAGTGGGAGTTGTCACAGCTGCTCTTTGCTGATGACACTGTGCTCTTGGGAGATTCTGAAGAGAAGCTGCAGAGATTGGTGGATGAATTTGGTAGGGTGTGCAAAAGAAGAAAATTAAAGGTGAATACAGGAAAGAGTAAGGTTATGAGGATAACAAAAAGATTAGGTGATGAAAGATTGAATATCAGATTGGAGGGAGAGAGTATGGAGGAGGTGAACGTATTCAGATATTTGGGAGTGGACGTGTCATCGGATGGGTCTATGAAAGATGAGGTGAATCATAGAATTGATGAGGGAAAAAGAGTGAGTGGTGCACTTAGGAGTCTGTGGAGACAAAGAACTTTGTCCTTGGAGGCAAAGAGGGGAATGTATGAGAGTATAGTTTTACCAACGCTCTTATATGGGTGTGAAGCGTGGGTGATGAATGTTGCAGCGAGGAGAAGGCTGGAGGCAGTGGAGATGTCATGTCTGAGGGCAATGTGTGGTGTGAATATAATGCAGAGAATTCGTAGTTTGGAAGTTAGGAGGAGGTGCGGGATTACCAAAACTGTTGTCCAGAGGGCTGAGGAAGGGTTGTTGAGGTGGTTCGGACATGTAGAGAGAATGGAGCGAAACAGAATGACTTCAAGAGTGTATCAGTCTGTAGTGGAAGGAAGGCGGGGTAGGGGTCGGCCTAGGAAGGGTTGGAGGGAGGGGGTAAAGGAGGTTTTGTGTGCGAGGGGCTTGGACTTCCAGCAGGCATGCGTGAGCGTGTTTGATAGGAGTGAATGGAGACAAATGGTTTTTAATACTTGACGTGCTGTTGGAGTGTGAGCAAAGTAACATTTATGAAGGGATTCAGGGAAACCGGCAGGCCGGACTTGAGTCCTGGAGATGGGAAGTACAGTGCCTGCACTCTGAAGGAGGGGTGTTAATGTTGCAGTTTAAAAACTGTAGTGTAAAGCACCCTTCTGGCAAGACAGTGATGGAGTGAATGATGGTGAAAGTTTTTCTTTTTCGGGCCACCCTGCCTTGGTGGGAATCGGCCAGTGTGATAATAAATAAAAATATGTAGAGAAAATCTCTCCAGAAAGGAGGGCATCAGCCCCCTTCAGCCCTATCAGCCCCCTGAGGGACTCAACCCTCTCAGAAAGGTCAAATGGCATCTTGCTTTCTCATAAACAGTTTAATTGATTTTGTATGAGGCTAATAGCGTCACAGTAAGTCACGCCACCTCTGCGGAGTAGTGTTAGTGTAATACGAGTGACAGTAGAAAGGAAAAATAACTCTTTCACTGTAGCATGAAAATTAGGAAAACCCTGCATCTATTTATTCACAATGTAAGATAATAATGAATTGTCGCCTATTACCAGAGATCAAGAAATCTATCACTTGTATTTAGCACTGTGACGATGTTCAGCAAGAAGGAAAATAACGCTGAATTCAGTAAATCATTAGTAAGGATGGCACGTCCAGGGTGAAGCCCACTGCAGGGGTCAGATTGCTTGAAGAACTGGAAGGAGAAACGTGTTTAATGCTGGGATAACAGACAAAGAACACGAGTGATCCAAGCTTCATTGTTTCTCAGTGACAATCTCAACAATTCATGGTAGAACTATTACAGTGAAGGGTACTCATCTTCATGTTGTGATGTTACTATGAAAGGACAAATCTTGAAGAATAGTGTAGCGTAACAGTGCGAGTGTTGCAAATTTTCCGACTGAGTGGAGGACAGTGCGACATTCCTTGGCTACTTCTGCTTCTATCAAGTCACCCATTCCTGTCATACATGCTCACGTTAGAAAGGGCAAGTTAGGTTTCAATCTTACTTGTTAAACTAGGGAGCTGCAGTTCTTGTGGACACAAGGTGTAATGGGTGGGCCATTGAGGCCTAAAAAGTAAGTTTTCTATAGAGCATCATGTCAAATTGATATGCTGTAATATACGCTCCTTTGGGGCAATTATGTACTGATACTTGATTTCCTACAGCCCAAAGGATTGGAACACAAGAGCTCCTCAAGACAACGACTCTGGATGCGGCTGCGGAGACGTTCAGCTGTTTTCAAAGCTAAGTACCTTTCTACAGTCCTTTTACTAATTGGCTTAGCTTGCTCCAATTTCTCGAGCCAGATAGTGGCCATATAGTGGTCCAAAAACTTGTAAGACAGTTTACAAGTATATACAAACCTAAGGTCCTTCGAAAACCTAGCAAAAACTGGAGTTTTTACAAAATAAATGAGTCCCTGCACTCAGTCAAAGAGAATGATGAGTTAGTCAGCTGCTTCACTGCCTCTAGAAAACAGGATTAAGGTGCTGTCTCTCGAACAGAAAATGCAAGCCGGGTCCCCCAGCATCAACTGTCACCCAATAGAAAACAGGGTACCAGTACTCAGCTCACTCACCTGCTTTCACCCACCAACTCACTATGTGGGAGCCACCCGCGTACTCAGCACTCAGCGCACAGATCATACTGCAGTCAGCTTGTCTGAATGTGTATATCTACACACACAGTGTTTATAGTGTTTATAGACATAAATTCTCTTATATTTTAAGGAGGTTTACATTAAGTTTAAGCTTTCATATACATTAGCAGTGACATTTATATATATATGACTGTGGCATGCAAAGAGTACGTAACCTTTATTCGGTGCATGTACATACCCTCATTGAAAGGCTATCTCCCCCAGCCAGCAAACCAGTACTAAGGATCGGATGATGGGGCCCCGTCGTTCGATCAGTACCCAGGTTCAAGCCAATGAGAAGATGGTTTTGGCAATCCCAGAGGTGTTGTGGGTACCACCCACCTGTCTGCCCTTGTCATTCCCATTCTAGAGCTGGTTGAAGTACGGTCTGCTCTCTAGTGGCTTCTATTCTGCCTTGCTTACTGTGGAGTGCACTAATACCTATTGTTGTACATAGTGTATATAGTGTACATACTTCTGTTCTTACTTGGTGAAGGATAATGTAAGTCAAAAGTTTTTCTGCTGTGTTTATTTTGCTCCCTTTACACCCAGGATAACAGGCCTTTGGATTCCTGGGTTGCAATAATGACTATACATGTGTGATGTGTATAGCGTCTTACAAAATGCTGACTCAGCAGTATTCTAGCTAAGGACTGATATAACATCAACAGCCCGGTACAACAAGGGCGACATCAATGTCCGGCCACATGTACTCTGTACCCTTCAAGGTCAAGGTCCTGCTGTCACTGGGTCAGTGTGTAATGCTTACGCCATTATAACAAACACTCAGCTGTTCACTGCGGTGAAGTTTCTAAACATAATGAGGGCAAATTCCTGGGCCTACACCTCGACAGCAACCTGAATTTCAGCACCCATATCCAACACTTAACAAAAATGTATCCAGAACGGTTTGGATCCTCTCCAAAATTCATTACTATGTGCCATGATCAGCCCTTCTCACACTATACTAGTCACTCATCTATTCCTACCTCACCTATGCTATTTGTGCCTGGGGATCAACTGCAGCAACACACCTAAAGCCAATAATAACCCAACAAAAAGCCACAGTAAGAATAATCACGCAATCCAATCCCATTCAACACACCCCACCCCCACTCTTCTAAGATCTAAGCTTACTCACTGTACAGAACATCCACACTTACTACTGTGCAACCTACATTTACAGAATCATAAATTCCATTATTAACCCTGAACTAAAACACTTTCTTGATAGTTGTGACAGGACCCACAGGCATAACACCAAACACAAAAATCTGTATGACTTTCCCCGTGTCCGGTTAAACCTATACAAAAATTCAATGTATATAAAAGGGCCTAAAATCTGGAACACGACACCTGAAAACTCGAACTGCAGACACACCACCACTTTCAAAACTACCTTTAGAAAACAAATTATATTGTGGGTGAAAAGTAGCTTAGTAGTTCAGTTGCGGACGAAATGTAAAATTAAATGTTTTCTCGGCTTCAAAGTGACACCCCACCATCAGCTAACTATATGAAAACCACATACATAAACAAACATAGATATATAAACAAACTACACCTACTCTAGATATCTGTGATTCCCCCAAATTTACACTCATACTCACCCAAATGACTGTAAACACAAAATTACGTAATAAAGCTATTACCTAACAAATCTTACCCTAGTAATAAGTTTGCCTGAGACACTCCAATATAGAAGCTTTAATAGAAACTGTGTATCATGCCAAGACAAAACCATTCTCATTGCTAAATTTACAAACTGTAATGCCTTAATATCAATATGTTCCATAACCTGTATCAATATAGAGTTTGAATTATTATTAATCTGTCCGAAATACCTAGTCATGCTAGGCATGACTAGGTATTTCGGCCCTCTCTGTAATTAGTATTTTATAATATGTAAAGCACATTGTAAGCAATATTTTATAATATGTAAACCCCGCACTGTAATCTTTATAGAGAATAAACTTTGATTGATTGATAGTGCTAGGAATTATTCCAGTTCAAGATGGCGTCATTGACAACGCAGTTTAAATCTTTACAAACAAAAATTTCACAGGTAAAAAAATTGTTTGCTCTCTGTGAAGGGTTGACTCAAAATGCGAATATTGATTTTTGACATGTTGGAAGCAAAACTCAGTCTATTTTCGATCGTCTGAGAAATATTAATTCAGATTATGAGAATTATGAAAGTGATTTCCTAGAATCAGATCCACCTGAGGATGAAATTCAGTGGGCTTTGAGTGCATTTAGTGCTCAACAAGAAAAGTGGGCAGAGAGACATTGTACCTGCCACAAAATTCTGTCACAAAGCCCTACTGTATCTAGTGGTCAGACACCTGTTACACCTGCCACGAATGGTATACCACTATCTAGCCTTCCTACGCTCTCATTATTATATTTGAAGGCCACAGTTATGAAGAATTTCTCTCTGGTTTTCAGTCTTTGGTACATTCAAGAACTGATGTTGATGAGATCGCTAAGTTCAATTATCTTAAATGTCTTGTGAAGGGAGAACTCTTTAAAGTGATTAAATCGTTTCCAATGGTCAAAGACAATTATCAACAAGCTTTGTGTGGCTTAATAGACAATTACTTTGATGCTGACAAAGCCAGGGTTAGACATGTGCAAGAATGGTATATAATACCGACAAGATGAAATTAAGACACATGTGCAACATCTGGGTATCTTTATTGTAGACGTTTCGCCATCCAGTGGCTTTATCAATACAAATTAAAGGACATAACTTGAAAACAGTAGGACTGTATACAGAGGATGAGTTAATCAGTCCCTCAACCTAGGAGTAGGTGCAAAGAGCACCGTAGTCGTGGAGATTCTGAAGCAGAAGTAAGGAGCCTGGCGCTTATATACTAACGTTAGGTGTAGCAAACGAGGGCATAGTCTTCAAGTTATGTCCTGGAATTTGTATTGATAAAGCCACTGGATGGCGAAACGTCTACAATAAAGATACCCAGATGTTGCACATGTGTCTTACTTTCATCTTGTCGGTATTATATACTATTCTTGCACAACTTGTCAGACACTGCAACATCATGGAATCTTGATTCTAAGGACATGTACACAACCTTCACGACTACGACAACTACTACTACAACTAATCCATCTCTTTGGGAAGGACCTACTTCCACTAGGGAATCCTGCCTACCAGTGACTATGCCCTCGTTTGCTACACCTGACGTTAGTATATAAGCACCAGGCTCCTTACTTCTGCTTCAGAATCTCCACGACTACGGTGCTCATCGCACCTACTCCTAGGTTGAGGGACTGATTACCTCATCCTCTGTATACAGTCCTACTGTCTTCAAGTTATGTCCTGGAATTTGTATTGATAAAGCCACTGGATGGCGAAACGTCTACAATAAAGATACCCAGATGTTGCACATGTGTCTTAATTTCATCAGGGTTCGACATGCAGTCAGAATCTCAAGCTTGAAGCCACCAAGACATTGTTTTTCAGATTTACAGTCATTTAGGATCACACTAGAAAATAGTCTCAGATCTCTAGAGACTAAACATGACCTAAATCAATGTGACTGGTTAATCATTGGAAATGTATAGGATAAGCTGTCACCACGAACTATTGAACGAATTAAATATTATGTTCAACAAATGCTATTTCACTTGTGAAGAAATTACCAAAGGTTTACAAGCTATAGTTTCTTGATCTGTTTCTTTGTCTGTTATCCCAGCATTAAACACGTTTCTCCCTCCAGTTCTTAAAGCAATCTGACCCCTGCAGTGGGCTTCGTCCTGGACGTACCCTCCTTACAAAGGATTTGCTGAACTCAGCGTTATTTCCCTTCTTGCTAAACATCATGACAGTGCTCAATACAAGTGATAGATTTCTTGATCTTTAGTAATAGACAACAATTCAATATTATCCCACATTGTGAATAAACTGATGCAGGGTTTTCCTTAATTTTCCTGCTGCGGTGAAAGAGTTATTTCTCCATTCCACTGTCACTAGTACTACACTAACACTACTCCACAGAAGTGGCGTGACTTAGTGACGCTCTTAGCCTCATAAGGAATCAATTAAATTGTTTATCAGAAAGCAAGACGCCATTTGCCCTTTCTGAAAGGGTTGAGTCCCTCAGGGGGCTGAAAGGGCTGAAGGGGCTGAAAGGGGTTGACATCCTCCTTTCTGGAGAAAGGAGGATATCAACCCCTTTTGCGTTACTTTTGTTTTTAAATTGAATTGTGATCATTATTACAACTAATATAATTATATTCACTAATGAAGTTATCGCTATTAAAATTATCGCTAATAACAAATATATTAGTTTTTCATATTTTATTTTTAGACTGAGATATATTTTTCCATTTCTATATTTGAATATATTATTCAATAAACTGAAATGCTATACACGTGTTGAGGCTGACATCACTGTATTATTGCTTGTGTTGAGGCTGACATCACTGTATTATTGCTTGTGTTGAGGCTGACATCACTGTATTGTTGCTTGTGTTGAGGCTGACATCACTGTATTGTTGCTTGTGTTGAGGCTGACATCACTGTATTGTTGCTTGTGTTGAGGCTGACATCACTGTATTGTTGCTTGTGTTGAGGCTGACATCACTGTATTGTTGCTTGTGTTGAGGCTGACATCACTGTATTGTTGCTTGTGTTGAGGCTGACATCACTGTATTGTTGCTTGTGTTGAGGCTGACATCACTGTATTGTTGCTTGTGTTGAGGCTGACATCACTGTATTGTTGCTTGTGTTGAGGCTGACATCACTGTATTGTTGCTTGTGTTGAGGCTGACATCACTGTATTGTTGCTTGTGTTGAGGCTGACATCACTGTATTGTTGCTTGTGTTGAGGCTGACATCACTGTATTGTTGCTTGTGTTGAGGCTGACATCACTGTATTGTTGCTTGTGTTGAGGCTGACATCACTGTATTGTTGCTTGTGTTGAGGCTGACATCACTGTATTGTTGCTTGTGTTGAGGCTGACATCACTGTATTGTTGCTTGTGTTGAGGCTGACATCACTGTATTGTTGCTTGTGTTGAGGCTGACATCACTGTATTGTTGCTTGTGTTGAGGCTGACATCACTGTATTGTTACTTGTGTTGAGGCTGACATCACTGTATTGTTACTTGTGTTGAGGCTGACATCACTGTATTGTTGCTTGTGTTGAGGGTGACATCACTGTGTTGTTGCTTGTGCTGAGGCTGATATCATTGTATTGCTATTTGTGTTGAGGGTGACATCACTGTATTGTTGTTTGTGTTGAGGCTGACATCACTGAATTGTTGCTTGTGTTGAGGCAGACATCACTGTATTGTTACTTGTGTTGAGGCTGACATCACTGTATTGTTGCTTGTGTTGAGGCTGACATCACTGTATTGTTGCCTGTGCTGAGACTGACATCACTTTATTGTTGCTTGTGTTGAGGCTGACATCACTGTATTGTTACTTGTGTTGAGGCTGACATCACTGTATTGTTACTTGTGTTGAGGCTGACATCAGTGTATTGTTGCTTGTGTTGAGGCTGACATCACTGTATTGTTACTTGTGTTGAGGCTGACATCACTGTATTGTTGCTTGTGTTGAGGGTGACATCACTGTGTTGTTGCTTGTGCTGAGGCTGACATCATTGTATTGTTATTTGTGTTGAGGGTGACATCACTGTATTGTTGCTTGTGCTGAGGCTGACATCACTGTATTGTTGCTTGTGTTGATGGTGACATCACTGTATTGTTGCTTGTGTTGAGGGTGACATCACTGTGTTGTTGCTTGTGCTGAGGCTGACATCACTGTATTGTTGCTTGTGTTGAGGGTGTCATCACTGTATTGTTGCTTGTGTTGAGGGTGACATCACTGTGTTGTTGCTTGTGCTGAGGCTGACATCACTGTATTGTTGCTTGTGTTGAGGCTGACATCACTGTGTCTTTGCTTGTGTTGAGGCTGACATCATTGTCTTGTTGCTTGTGCTGAGGCTGACATCACTGTGCTTTTGTTTGTGTTGAGGATGACATCACTGTGTTTTTGCTTGTGTTGAGGCTGACATCACTGTGTTGTTGCTTGTGTTGAGGCTGACATCACTCTGTTGTTGCTTGTGTTGAGGCTGACACCACTGTATTGTTGCTTGTGCTGAGGCTGACATCACTGTGTTTTTGCTTGTGTTGAGGCTGACATCACTATGTTGTTGCTTGTGTTGAGGCTGACAACACTGTTGTTGTTGCTTGTGTTGAGGCTGACATCACTGTTGTTCTTGTGTTGAGGCTGACATCACTGTTGTTTTTGTGTTGAGGCTGACATCACCGTGGACGATGGGAAAGGGGAAGAGGGGGGAAGGGGGTGGGGAAGGGAGGGGGAAGGTAACGAGCAGGTAGTCACGACACAGGACGGGGAGAAGTGAGAGAAGCGTGAAAGGTAGAATGAAGAGCAGAAAGAAGAGGGGAGAAAGAGGTAGAGTGAGAAAGGAGAGGAACAAGAGTAAAGAATATAAACAGGTAAAAATATAATATGAACATCAGCTGATTGATCTTTCGAACTGTCGAATAATCAATTTAAATGTGTTACATGTGTTATATGTCTTACATGTGTTACATGTGTTACATGTGTTATATGTCTTACATGTGTTACTTGTGTTACATGTGTTACATGTGTTATATGTCTTACATGTGTTACATGTGTTACATGTGTTATATGTCTTACATGTGTTACATGTGTTACATGTGTTATATGTCTTACATGTGTTACATGTGTTACATGTGTTATATGTCTTACATGTGTTACATGTGTTACATGTGTTATATGTCTTACATGTGTTACATGTGTTACATGTGTTATATGTCTTACATGTGTTACATGTGTTACATGTGTTATATGTCTTACATGTGTTACATGTGTTACATGTGTTATATGTCTTACATGTGTTACTTGTGTTACATGTGTTACATGTGTTACATGTGTTATATGTCTTACATGTGTTACATGTGTTACATGTGTTACATGTGTTATCTTTCAAGACGATAATGCACCTATTGACACCGCTAGAGTTGATCAAAATTGTCATGAAAAACATAAAAGTGAAGTAGAACACTTACATTGGTCTCCACAATCGCCGGATCAAAATATTATCGAGCATCTGTGAGGTCAATTGGAACAGCAAGTTAGCAACTGATTTCCTCTACTGTCGTCTTTGGAAGTGTTGGCAGGTGTTGCTTGAGTGTTGGCAGGTGTTGCTTGAGTGTTGGCAGGTGTTGCTTGAGTGTTGGCAGGTGTTGCTTAAGGATTGGCTCATAATTCCGCTGGACACTTCAAATACTATATAAATCAATTCCTTGACGAACTGGTGCTGTTTTAGCTGCAAATGGAGGACCAACTCCAGACTGAAAACAAAAAATGTTTCATAATAAGGTGTTTACATTATTTTCTCCAACCCTGTATATACATATATTACATAGGCTAAAGTAAGGGTAAATTCGCTCTCTCGGAAATGATAATAAAATATAATAAACAAAACTGTAAGTGTCTTTGAAATATCTCCTCTGAAGATTATGAATGACTGGAGATCACGGAAGTCACGGAAAATACAAAGTCACAGTCTGTGCCACCGAATGTGCATGATATAAAAGAAAAACAAAGTATATATTACACACACAGCTACACTGGCAGTAAAGCAAAATACTAAACAAGAACCAAACCTTACAAACAAAGTCAAACACCAAGGGAAGTTTCTGAATACCCATATAGTCCCTCCAATATTTACATTATATACAGAGTGTAGTAGAGCATCAAAATAATGTGAGAACAAAGAAAGTTTGCTCACCTATACAGAGAGGCTAGAATGTACACTCAACCTGCTGGTGAGGGACTAACTCTAACCAGGGGTTTAAGTATAACATCAATTCGGCTGGAGTCATCCTTTCACCCAATTGGTTGTCATATAAACCTGGCAGCGAATCAGCGCAATTGGGGGCCCCTACTGCCGCACCGACCTAACTGCCAGACTGGCTGGTACACAGGAATGCAAGATGTGGTTGTGTGGTGAACGCTGAATAAATTTTAACATAATTGGTGCACACCAGAGTATGAAGCTGCGCTATGAAACAGTAGCAAAAGAGATGCAACTTTCAAACTGAAGATTAAATCATACTCTATTGTAAGGCCAATTATCGCATGATTTTTATTGTGATTGCATCAAAACTTTAGTACTGAGAGTTTCATACATGTGAACTGTACGGTTTTATTAGGAAAAACGACACAAGTGAAAACTAGGACAAAAAGTGGCACACAAACCAAACAAGCATACCTAGGTGACCTAGCCAACAATCACCCATTTTGTATACCTGGAGTATACCTGGAGAGGATTTCGGGGATCAACGTCCTCGCGGCCCAGTCCGTGACCACGCCTCGCGGTGGAACAGGGTCTGACCAACCAAGCTGCTACTGCTGGCCGCATGCAAAAAAAAAAAAAGAAGAAAAAGAGCATTTCTTCCTACTTTTCAACTGTACTAATTTTAACAGCCATTTTTACAATGTTCCGACATCAACATTAATAAAACAGCGGAGTTAGTCTCCTGTGTAACTGAAGAAAAATAAAAAGTTCCCAGGTCAAAACAAAAGCAAATGAGCACCTGGTGTGTACAGTGCATCTGTGTTCCAGGTCGTGGTTCTCCACGCTGATAATCTATGTTCCAGGTCATGGTTCTCCACGCTGATAATCTATGTTCCAGGTCATGGTTCTCCACGCTGATAATCTATGTTCCAGGTCATGGTTCTCCACGCTGATAATCTATGTTCCAGGTCATGGTTCTCCACGCTGATAATCTATGTTCCAGGTCGTGGTTCTCCACGCTGATAATCTATGTTCCAGGTCATGGTTCTCCACGCTGATAATCTATGTTCCAGGTCATGGTTCTCCACGCTGATAATCTATGTTCCAGGTCATGGTTCTCCACGCTGATAATCTATGTTCCAGGTCATGGTTCTCCACGCTGATAATCTATGTTCCAGGTCATGGTTCTCCACGCTGATAATCTATGTTCCAGGTCATGGTTCTCCACGCTGATAATCTATGTTCCAGGTCATGGTTCTCCACGCTGATAATCTATGTTCCAGGTCATGGTTCTCCACGCTGATAATCTATGTTCCAGGTCATGGTTCTCCACGCTGATAATCTATGTTCCAGGTCATGGTTCTCCACGCTGATAATCTATGTTCCAGGTCATGGTTCTCCACGCTGATAATCTATGTTCCAGGTCATGGTTCTCCACGCTGATAATCTATGTTCCAGGTCATGGTTCTCCACGCTGATAATCTATGTTCCAGGTCATGGTTCTCCACGCTGATAATCTATGTTCCAGGTCATGGTTCTCCACGCTGATAATCTATGTTCCAGGTCATGGTTCTCCACGCTGATAATCTATGTTCCAGGTCATGGTTCTCCACGCTGATAATCTATGTTCCAGGTCATGGTTCTCCACGCTGATAATCTATGTTCCAGGTCATGGTTCTCCACGCTGATAATCTATGTTCCAGGTCGTGGTTCTCCACGCTGATAATCTATGTTCCAGGTCGTGGTTCTCCACGCTGATAATCTATGTTCCAGGTCGTGGTTCTCCACGCTGATAATCTATGTTCCAGGTCATGGTTCTCCACGCTGATAATCTATGTTCCAGGTCATGGTTCTCCACGCTGATAATCTATGTTCCAGGTCATGGTTCTCCACGCTGATAATCTATGTTCCAGGTCATGGTTCTCCACGCTGATAATCTATGTTCCAGGTCGTGGTTCTCCACGCTGATAATCTATGTTCCAGGTCATGGTTCTCCACGCTGATAATCTATGTTCCAGGTCATGGTTCTCCACGCTGATAATCTATGTTCCAGGTCATGGTTCTCCACGCTGATAATCTATGTTCCAGGTCATGGTTCTCCACGCTGATAATCTATGTTCCAGGTCGTGGTTCTCCACGCTGATAATCTATGTTCCAGGTCATGGTTCTCCACGCTGATAATCTATGTTCCAGGTCATGGTTCTATACGCTGATAATCTATGTTCCAGGTCATGGTTCTCCACGCTGATAATCTATGTTCCAGGTCATGGTTCTCCACGCTGATAATCTATGTTCCAGGTCATGGTTCTCCACGCTGATAATCTATGTTCCAGGTCATGGTTCTCCACGCTGATAATCTATGTTCCAGGTCATGGTTCTCCACGCTGATAATCTATGTTCCAGGTCGTGGTTCTCCACGCTGATAATCTATGTTCCAGGTCATGGTTCTCCACGCTGATAATCTATGTTCCAGGTCATGGTTCTCCACGCTGATAATCTATGTTCCAGGTCATGGTTCTCCACGCTGATAATCTATGTTCCAGGTCATGGTTCTCCACGCTGATAATCTATGTTCCAGGTCGTGGTTCTCCACGCTGATAATCTATGTTCCAGGTCATGGTTCTCCACGCTGATAATCTATGTTCCAGGTCGTGGTTCTGCACGCTGATAATATATGTTCCAGGTCATGGTTCTCCACGCTGATAATCTATGTTCCAGGTCATGGTTCTCCACGCTGATAATCTATGTTCCAGGTCATGGTTCTCCACGCTGATAATCTATGTTCCAGGTCATGGTTCTCCACGCTGATAATCTATGTTCCAGGTCATGGTTCTCTACGCTGATAATCTGTTCCAGGTCATGGTTCTCCACGCTGATAATCTATGTTCCAGGTCATGGTTCTCCACGCTGATAATCTATGTTCCAGGTCGTGGTTCTCCACGCTGATAATCTATGTTCCAGGTCATGGTTCTCCACGCTGATAATCTATGTTCCAGGTCATGGTTCTCCACGCTGATAATCTATGTTCCAGGTCATGGTTCTCCACGCTGATAATCTATGTTCCAGGTCATGGTTCTCCACGCTGATAATCTATGTTCCAGGTCATGGTTCTCCACGCTGATAATCTATGTTCCAGGTCATGGTTCTCCACGCTGATAATCTATGTTCCAGGTCATGGTTCTCTACGCTGATAATCTGTTCCAGGTCATGGTTCTCCACGCTGATAATCTATGTTCCAGGTCATGGTTCTCCACGCTGATAATCTATGTTCCAGGTCATGGTTCTCCACGCTGATAATCTATGTTCCAGGTCATGGTTCTCCACGCTGATAATCTATGTTCCAGGTCGTGGTTCTCCACGCTGATAATCTATGTTCCAGGTCATGGTTCTCCACGCTGATAATCTATGTTCCAGGTCATGGTTCTCCACGCTGATAATCGGCATGAGCTCACTTTATATAATTTGACTAAGTGGCAAGCGCTCAGAGATGGAATTAAGATAAGACATAAGATAATGGGTACATAAGATAACAGAGAATTTACTTCACAGCAATAATGAAAAATATACAAATGTAAGAAAAAATAATTGGTGGAAAACATCACAGAAGATGAAGAAAGAGAAAGAAGCGATCATTTCAAGTTTGAACAAATTTAGAGTTAGAGAGGATAAAGAGAAAACTGGTTTTTGCAATAGACTTGTAGATGAGTGGAACAAACTGGCAAGTTTGTTCCACACAAGAAGCGAGCAATATGACAAGCTTTAAAAACAGGTTAGATAAATACACGTGAAGGTAAATGTATGTGAAGACTTGTTTAACATGAGCCAGTTAGACTACCGCAGAGACCCACTATTATGATCTCATGCTCTAAATCGAATAATCTTTGTCAGAGATAAAGACATGGGGAAGGGGGGAAGAGGCAGAACATGTGTTGTGAGAGAAGAAGGAAATATGAAGGATGCTAGTTACACAGCAACACTCTGGGCACAAACTTCGCCAAAAGCTACGCCCTTTAATACCCTGCCTTAACACACAGGGAGTCACATTGCCTGATCACTCACTAAGGCACACTGCCTTAACACTCAAGGAGGCACACTGCCTTAACACTTAGGGAGTCATAATGCCTTAACCCACAAGGAAAAAAACTACCTTAACATGCAAGGAGAAACACTGCCTTAACACACAAGGAGAAACACTGCCTTAATACACCTGGGTGACACACTGCCTTAACACAGAGGAAGGCACACTGACTTAACACAAAAGGAGAAACACTGCCTTAACACACAAGGAGAAACACTGCCTTAACACACAAGGAAAAAGAATGCCTTAACACACAAGGAGAAACACTGCTTTAACACACAGGGAGGCACACTGTCTTAACACACAAGGTGAAACACTGCCTTAACACACAAGAAGAAACACTGCCTTAACACACAAGGAGAAACACTGCCTTAACACACAGGGAGAAACACTGCCTTAACACACAGGGAGAAACACTGCCTTAACACACAAGAAGAAACACTGCCTTAACACACAAGGAGAAACACTGCCTTAACACACAAGGAGAAACACTGCATTAACACACAAGGAAAAAGAATGCCTTAACACACAAGGAGAAACACTGCCTTAACACACAGGGAGGCACACTGCCTTAACACACGAGGAGAAACACTGCCTTAACACACAAGGAGAAACACTGCCTTAACACACAAGGAGAAACACTGAATTAACACACAAGGAAAAAGAATGCCTTAACACACAAGGAGAAACACTGCCTTAACACACAGGGAGGCACACTGCCTTAACACACGAGGAGAAACACTGCCTTAACACACAGGGAGAAACACTGAATTAACACACAAGGAAAAAGAATGCCTTAACACACAAGGAGAAACACTGCCTTAACACACAGGGAGACACACTGTCTTAACACACAGAGAGGCACACTGATTTTACACACAAGGAAAAACACTGCCTTAACACCCTAGGAGAAACACTGCCTTAACACACAGGGAGGCATACTATCAGGCTCAGAGTGGTAAGGAATAAGAATGTTGAGAGAGAAGAAACAAGATCATTGAGGTAAGAAATATCTAAGACAGACTCAGAATCAAGGAATGCCTAGTTTGTTTTCCTTGGAATGAAACAAAAGATAAATACCACCAAGGGAAGTTATAATGTGTTTTGTAAATTGTCAAAGATAACAGAAAAGTATAATAGACCTGGCCAAGGTCTGGACCGCGGCGGCACTGATCCTTAGACAGAATTCCAGGTAGACTCCAGGTAGACTTCAGGTAGACTCCAGGTAGACGCCAGGTAGGTAGACATCACCATACTACATTTTAAGTAAGTTGTGCTTGGAGATCAGAAGGAAAATATCCTTGCTTGGCTTTTTGCACATACACAGTACTTGCAGAAGAAAGCTGGTGCAAGTGATGAGGTGTAACAAGGTAGAGTCCAACAGTCCTTGTTGGTGTGTGTGTGTACTCACCTAGTTGAAGTTGCAGGGGTCGAGTCCGAGCTCCTGGCCCCGCCACTTCACTGGTCGCTACTACGTCACTCTCCCTGAACCGTGAACTTTATCATACCTCTGCTTAAAGCTATGTATGGATCCTGCCTCCATTACATCGCTTACCAAACTATTCCACTTCCTGACAACTCGGTGACTGAATAAATACTTCCTAACATCCCTGTGATTCATCTGTGTCTTCAACTTCCAACTGTGTCCCCTTGTTACTGTGTCCCATCTCTGGAACATCCTGTCTTTGTCCACCTTGTCAATTCCTCTCAGTATTTTGTATGTCGTTATCATGTACCCCCTATCTCTCCTGTCCTCCAGTGTCGTCAGGTTGATTTCCCTTAACCTCTCCTCGTAGGACATACCTCTTAGCTCTGGGACTAGTCTTGTTGCAAACCTTTGCACTTTCTCTAGTTTCTTTACGTGCTTGGCTAGGTGTGGGTTCCAAACTGGTGCCGCATACTCCAATATGGGCCTAACGTACATGGTGTACAGGGTCCTAAACGATTCCTTATTAAGATGTCGGAATGCTGTTCTGAGGTTTGCTAAGCGCCCATATGCTGCTGCAGTTATTTGGTTGATGTGCACTTCAGGAGATGTGCCTGGTGTTATACTCATCCCAAGATCTTTTTCCTTGAGTGAGGTTTGTAGTCTCTGGCCCCCCTAGACTGTACTCCGTCTGCGGTCTTCTTTGCCCTTGCCCAATCTTCATGACTTTGCACTTGGTGGGATTGAACTCCAGGAGCCAATTGCTGGACCAGGTCTGCAGCCTGTCCAGATCCCTTTGTAGTTATGTGTGTGTGTGTGTGTGTGTGTGTGTGTGTGTGTGTGTGTGTGTGTGTGTGTGTGTGTGTGTGTGTGTGTGTGTGTGTGTGTGTGTGTGTGTGTATGTGTGTCTGGGTATGATAAGGAATAAATGGGATGTAAAATACCAGAACAATCATGGTAACGTTAACAATGACCTGAGTAACGTCAACAATGATCTGAATAAAGTCAACAGTGACCTGAGTAACGCCAACAATGACCTGGGTAACGCCATTAATAACCTGAGTAACGTTACAGTGACCTGGGTAACGTTAATAAAGACCTGGTAACGTTAACAATGATCTGGATAACGTCAACATTAACTTCAGCAATGACCACGATAACTTCAACAACGACCACGATAACGTCAACAATATATATATATATATATAGAAATGTTAAAAGCAGGTGGGGATATAGTTTTGGAGTGGTTGGTGCAATTATTTAATAAATGTATGGAAGAGGGTAAGGTACCTAGGGATTGGCAGAGAGCATGCATAGTTCCTTTGTATAAAGGCAAAGGGGATAAAAGAGAGTGCAAAAATTATAGGGGGATAAGTCTGTTGAGTGTACCTGGTAAAGTGTATGGTAGAGTTATAATTGAAAGAATTAAGAGTAAGACGGAGAATAGGATAGCAGATGAACAAGGAGGCTTTAGGAAAGGTAGGGGGTGTGTGGACCAGGTGTTTACAGTGAAACATATAAGTGAACAGTATTTAGATAAGGCTAAAGAGGTCTTTGTGGCATTTATGGATTTGGAAAAGGCGTATGACAGGGTGGATAGGGGGGCAATGTGGCAGATGTTGCAAGTGTATGGTGTAGGAGGTAGGTTACTGAAAGCAGTGAAGAGTTTTTACGAGGATAGTGAGGCTCAAGTTAGAGTATGTAGGAAAGAGGGAAATTTTTTCCCAGTAAAAGTAGGCCTTAGACAAGGATGTGTGATGTCACCGTGGTTGTTTAATATATTTATAGATGGGGTTGTAAGAGAAGTAAATGCGAGGGTCTTGGCAAGAGGCGTGGAGTTAAAAGATAAAGAATCACACACAAAGTGGGAGTTGTCACAGCTGCTCTTTGCTGATGACACTGTGCTCTTGGGAGATTCTGAAGAGAAGTTGCAGAGATTGGTGGATGAATTTGGTAGGGTGTGCAAAAGAAGAAAATTAAAGGTGAATACAGGAAAGAGTAAGGTTATGAGGATAACAAAAAGATTAGGTGATGAAAGATTGAATATCAGATTGGAGGGAGAGAGTATGGAGGAGGTGAATGTATTCAGATATTTGGGAGTGGACGTGTCAGCGGATGGGTCTATGAAAGATGAGGTGAATCATAGAATTGATGAGGGGAAAAGAGTGAGTGGTGCACTTAGGAGTCTGTGGAGACAAAGAACTTTGTCCTTGGAGGCAAAGAGGGGAATGTATGAGAGTATAGTTTTACCAACGCTCTTATATGGGTGTGAAGCATGGGTGATGAATGTTGCAGCGAGGAGAAGGCTGGAGGCAGTGGAGATGTCATGTCTGAGGGCAATGTGTGGTGTGAATATAATGCAGAGAATTCGTAGTTTGGAAGTTAGGAGGAGGTGCGGGATTACCAAAACTGTTGTCCAGAGGGCTGAGGAAGGGTTGTTGAGGTGGTTCGGACATGTAGAGAGAATGGAGCGAAACAGAATGACTTCAAGAGTGTATCAGTCTGTAGTGGAAGGAAGGCGGGGTAGGGGTCGGCCTAGGAAAGGTTGGAGGGAGGGGGTAAAGGAGGTTTTGTGTGCGAGGGGCTTGGACTTCCAGCAGGCATGCGTGAGCGTGTTTGATAGGAGTGAATGGAGACAAATGGTTTTTAATACTTGACGTGCTGTTGGAGTGTGAGCAAAGTAACATTTATGAAGGGGTTCAGGGAAACCGGCAGGCCGGACTTGAGTCCTGGAGATGGGAAGTACAGTGCCTGCACTCTGAAGGAGGGGTGTTAATGTTGCAGTTTAAAAACTGTAGTGTAAAGCACCCTTCTGGCAAGACAGTGATGGAGTGAATGATGGTGAAAGTTTTTCTTTTTCGGGCCACCCTGCCTTGGTGGGAATCGGCCAGTGTGATAATAAAAAAAAAAAAATATATATATATATACTATATATATATATATATATATATATATATATATATATATATATATATATATATATATATATATAACCACGAACGAGTGGTATTGATCAATAACAACACTGCGACTAGCCAAGGACTCGAACCCATGCTGCTTTGGCCTGCCTCATGGTGGGCGAAAACACATGACTCCTTAATCAGTCGCAGTGTTGTTATTGATCAATACCACTCGTTCGTGGGCACAATAATATAAAATACTGCTCGTTGTACTAGTACACCAAACAGGGACTAGAATGAAATTAGCCTAGAGTCATCCACACCATCGTATGTCCTTGGGTAGCGAGTACAACATCCAGTTCCGCTGGATGCGCTACTCTTAAGGATTGTATGGTCCAGTGGATTAAGGCGTCATGAGTTTTCGCCCACCATGAGGCAGGCCAAAGCAGCATGGGTTCGAGTCCTTGGCTAGTCGCAGTGTTGTTATTGATATATATATATATATATATATATATATATATATATATATATATATATATATATATATATATATATATATATCCACCCATCTACCTGTGGTTGTTTGCACCCTTGTACCGGGTCCTAGTACTGTTTTGGCTCACATAATTGGTCAAGAGATTGTAGCTGGCGCCAACGAGATAAAGCCAGTTATGTGAGTTCGCCTAGAACGCGCATTTCTTCCGACAACAGTGAATGTAGGAGACGTCAGCCATCACCGCGCGGGACACCAGACACCCGCCCCATCACCAGTACTCACCGCCCGTCTACTACTCCCGACTTCAGTGATAATTTTCTTGAGACATTTTTCTTGCATTTAAAGACATTTGCATGTGTGAGACATTTATAGTAAATTGTTTGTGTACTCTAAACCTTGTGTTTTCAGTGTAAACGCAGTATTTCTTTGACTCAGTATTTTTAGAATATTTTTCAGTGTTTTCACTTATCTTATATTTTTATTCTGTGTTTTTTTTATGCTACTCCTGTCTGTAGTAAGTATTATTGTGTAGTGTACCAGTCAGTCACTCTGTGTGAAGTGATTCATTTTTTTTTATTGTATTCTTTCAGCGTTGTATTCTCCAGTAATTGTCATTGTATTTCATGCAGTGATATTCACCCCAGTATACCAAATTATCCATTTATTTCTATGTGTGTCTTTTTTTTTCGTATGCCAGCAGTGTCTCATTCCTCTAATTTTTTCGCAGACTGTGTACCATTATTTTTGCCAGCAAATTTTTGTCGTATCAGTCACAGCAAGATTTTGTTGTATCAGTCACAGCAGGAATTTGTTGTAAGAATATTAATACTGTTGTGTGCTCCGCCACTGTAAGTGTTATACTTCCCTGTTTTGTTCCTGTGTTTTATTTTATTCATATTTTTTATATTTCTTTGAACAAATTCACTCTTGATGCAATTTCAATTACTTTTAACGTAAAGTGTTTTCTTTACTCTGCTTGAGTAAATTGTTTTGTCTAATTTACAATTAAGAGTTAAAGTGTTCAATCAGTTTATTTTTTTTTCTTCATAATTTTAATTCATTATTTTACCTGAGTTTTCCCAGTGACACTTTATTACTGCAGTGATTATTTCTACACCTTATTTTGTTGCACTTGTTCTGAAGTGAATTATTTTGTTGAACTTGTTCTGCAGTGAATTATTTTCTTTTATTGATATTTTTATGAATTATATTTTAATTTTGTCTATGCATTCTTAGAAAATATTTAAATTTCCCAGTTAACAATTTAATAATTTTATTTTATACTTTCACATTGATTTAAAAATTTAATTAATTAATTTCTTTATTAGCAAGAGTAAAGACAGCTCATTTTGCATTTAATTCAGTCTCCAGTAATATTTTTACTTGTATATTTCAATGTAAATTTTTTTTTCTTGGTCAATAGTCCTTTAAATTGAGTTGTTCTTCCTCTTGCAGTGTATCTTAGACATTTTTTTTTATTACTTCTGCAGAATTAGTTGCATATCTTTTATTTCAATTCTAGAATTTTGTATCATTTTTATTGTTCATTATTTTTGCCTTATTTGTTCTCGTGCAACTTTGCCATTATGTCTCACATACCGTAAAGTGATACTTTAGTGAATGTCGACACTCAGACCTCTCAGGCTACTGCTGCTCCTGTCATCAGTCCTCACAGTTCCTTAGCGACTGACAGACCGACCCAGACACTGAGATACTATAGTTATACTCGTGATTCCCTTGATGCGTTACCTTTATTCAATGGCCATGTACATAGTCTTGAAGCATGGTTTACTGCCATTCGTTCTCGTGCTAATGCTCTAGTTGAAGGTCCTCCTTCAGAGGAAAGTCTTATCAGACTTGCGAAAGAAGCTCTTCATCGGTCTCCTGCTGCTGTTCACGTTGTTGATCTCCTTGATATGCGTGACTTCAGGAATCTTACTAAGTGGTCACAATATGAGGAACTGATTCGTTCTTTCCTTGTACCAGTAAAAACAGCTGATCCATATGTCGTTCTTCGGGAACTTGTGAATGCTACACCCATGAGTAATGAATCGTTGAGTGCATTTGCTGTTAGATTAGACAAACTTTTATCATCATTTATCAATGCTGTCCAGTCCTCATCTTTTGTCCCTGACGAGGCTAAACCATTTACAGCATCGTTTGCTAAAATAGCAGCTTTTGGAGCAATTAAAGAACTAATGCCGCCTGCTTCCGTGTGTGCTTATGAGGCTAATCCTCCAACTGTGACGATGGAACCACTTACAGCCCTAAATCATGTACGTTCCTTGTGCCCCCAGGGTACTTTCCCATGTATTAAAAGTAATTTCACACCTATGCCTCAGTCTGCACCACCTCTTGTTTGCGCCACAGAGACAAATCGTGGTCGTCAACCATCTCAGAGATCACCAAGAACCAGTGTACAGAGTCGTTATACACCTCGTAGTATTCATAGTACATTCAGTAACCATAGTCAGCGGACTTGTTACAACTGTGGTTTCCGTGGCCATATTGCAATTAATTGTCCTGATAGTCACCCTAAGAGGCGTCGTACTGATGATGAGTACCAGTCAGATCTTCCCTACTGTACTTATCATAGAATACATGGACATGACACATCTGAGTGCAATGCTCTCTACAACCTTCAGTATTCTAGGTCTTTCCGTGGCCGTTCCAACCACAGAACCCGTAGAGGAAACAGACATCGTGGTTCTCAAAATAACCAGAACCAGGCTCATTCTTCCAATTCGGGGGGAATTCGAGCGCCCCAGTCAAACCGTCCCATGGTGACAGTAGGTGATAATGAGTACACCATCCCCGTTCACAATTCCTTTGAAGCCTTAAGCAGTCTCGAGAATGACAATCCTGCTGATGATGTTGCTTCACATGTCTCTGACATAGATGATTTTGGGGATGAAGTAGAACAAGTCTTTTCTGATGACAATCCACCTTTTTGTTTGCACATAACTTCCAATGCAACCATAGGCCCTATAGTGCAAGCATCTGTTCATAATGCGCCCGTTCATTTGTTCATGGACTCTGGTGCGCAAGTCAATATTATCAGGTCTAGTTTGTTTAAGGATAAGCAGTTACGACATGTCCTTCTCGTAGAACCGACTCATGTGTCCTCCCTTAGTGGAGTAGCTGGTTCTCACCTGCGTGTCCGAGGTCGGACTTCCCTCACCTTTTCTATCCAAGGTAGAGACTTCACTGCTTCCTTCCTTGTTGTCGACCAGATTACTTTCCCTGGTGACCTTCTACTGGGATTTGCTTCCATGCGAGACTTACGCATTATGCTCGACCCTTATCGATGGCATGCCCAAATTGACTACTTGATCGTTCCATTCTGGGGTTACCAGCTTGGATCAGAAATCTGTCATACTGCTGCAGAGTATGATGTACGCATTAAGTCCTTACAAGCCAATGCATTCTCCAGTAGCGTACCCAAGCGGTCAGGCACTGGTAATTCTGTCACTCCCATCAGCGTTCCACCTATACCTTCAGACTTGCAGGATAGTGTCCGTTGCCTCAAGTGTCCGAGGACGCTCAGACTGCCTTGAGTGCTGAGCCTATCCCTGCAATGTCTGCTAGTTCGAGTAGTAGTTTCTCCACAGGGGACGCCTTGTCGGAAAACAATTACTTGCAACTAGTAATGCCATCTCTTGTTGATGTCACATGCCGTCTGCAGAAAGACGTTTCTGTTGCGGCTAGTGCTCTCACTAGAGTGTCTGTTGTTGTTCCTAGTGTTCCAGATGGTGATAACGTCCTAGTTGACAGTGATTCCTGCAAAGTAAAAGGTCTATTTGTTGAACCATCCTTACATGTTGTAAGAGATAGTAAGATCCATTTCTTCCTGGCCAACACTTCTGGTCACAGTGTTCGTCTCAGAGCAAA
Organism: Cherax quadricarinatus; assembly: GCF_038502225.1. NCBI lineage: Eukaryota > Metazoa > Arthropoda > Malacostraca > Decapoda > Parastacidae > Cherax > Cherax quadricarinatus. The sequence goes on along the minus strand of NW_027197235.1, from coordinate 36,070 downwards.
TACCAATCTTGTTGACCTTGTTCACTATCCTTACCCTGTTCAGGTAGAGGATGAGTTGTCACCTGACCAGTGGGTCGGTGCTATTTCTGCCGGGGAGACCTCATCCACTTCACTGGATCAATCTGTTCCACCAGTTGAGGAGAAAGACTTAGCTCCCACTGACTTCCCAGATGAAGTCAAGCGTTTGTTGACTCTGTTGAACAAACGTCGTAAAGCCATTGCCTTACCAGGTGAGAAGATGGGTATAACGAACTTATTGTCCCATCGTATTCCACTTGAACCTGGTACTAGACCTATCTACATACCTGCGTACAGAATGCCTCATTCACAAGTTGCTGTCGCAGAAGAATTGATCAATCAAATGCTTGATGATGGAGTTATTGCACCTAGCAATTCACCTTGGAATGCACCCTTGATCCTAGTACCTAAGAAGGATGGTACTTGGCGCCCAGTAATTGACTTTAGGAAGTTAAACGCGAAAACTATTCCAGATCGCTTCCCACTCCCTGTACTGGGTGATCTTTTACGTAACATCGGAGATAACAAAGTCTTTTCAACCCTGGATTTGTTACAAGGGTTTTGGCAAGTCCCTCTTCACGAGGACAGCCAAGAGCTAACTGCATTCTCCACTCCTACAGGTCATTATCACTTCCTCCGTATGGCATTTGGATTACGATCCTCCCCTATCACGTTCTCAAGGCTCATGACTAATATCTTTAGAGGTCTCATAGGTAATGCACTTATGGTGTACTTAGATGACGTAATCGTCATGTCTAAAGACGTGGATACACACTTGAAAAGACTTGATGTAGTACTTGGTAAGCTTGAAGAAGCCAATTTAAAGATCAAACTGTCTAAATGTCAATTTTTCAGATCAGAAATTAAGTTTCTTGGTCACGTAGTCACTCCTAGAGGGGTTACGACTGACCAAAGTAAAGTAACTGCAGTACTAAATTTTCCAACTCCCAAAACTGCTGATGCCGTAAGATCCTTTGTGGGCTTAGCAGGTTTTTATAGATCTTTCATTGCCAATTTTTCTTCCATAGCTGCTCCTCTAACTGAGTTGCTTAAGAAAGATGCTCCTTTTGTTTGGACCTTCCGTCAAGAAAGAGCATTCCAAACTCTAAAAGAAAAGCTAACATCTGCTCCAATTTTGAAATTTCCAGATTTTTCTAAGCCCTTCTATCTGACAACTGATGCTAGTTCAATTGGCATAGGTGCCGTACTAGCTCAGAAGACCGATGGCAAGTACAACGCAGTTGCATTTGCTAGCCGAGTCCTTACGAAGGCTGAACGTAATTATACAGTAACTGAGCAAGAAGCTTTAGCAATAGTATGGTCTTTAAAGCACTTCCGAGACATTATTTATCAGTACTCTGTTCATGTCTTGACAGACCATGCTCCACTGATACCTTTATTCCAGAACAAACAACCTACTGGAAGGTTAGCCAGATGGACCTTGACTATCCAAGAGTTCAATCCCACCTTTGAACACTTACCTGGCAAGTCAAATGTAGTCGCAGATGCCTTATCGCGACATGTTAGTATAGTAACTGCAGACCCTCCATTTAGTGCTGAAGATGTAAAGAATGCTCAACGAACAGATCCCATGTGGTCTGGTGTGATTCGATTCCTGCTCCAGGAAGATCTTATTCTGACTGTGAAGCCACCAGCACCCATCAGTGACTTTGTCATGAACCAAGAATTACTGTATCGAACAGCCGAGTTGGGTACTCCTAGCAGAAGAGTATACCAGTTAGTAATTCCACAGTCACTAGTGAATGTAGCCTTACAGCTAGTTCACGATGTACCAGGTGTTGCACACCCTGGTATGGATCGTTCAGTAAAACAAGCCAGATTGAAATACTTTTGGCCTCGTATGGCAACTGATATTTCTGAGTATGTTAAGAAATGTAGTGTCTGCATGCAACATAAAGGTAATGCTAATGGTCCTAATCCAATCCAAGTGTATCCAACTACTAGCGAACCGTGGGAAAGAGTTGCGCTAGATTTGTTAACTAATTTCCAATGTTCCCTCCAAGGCAACAAACATCTGTGTGTTATGGTAGACCATTTCACCAGATATTGTGAGTTAGTTCCTATTGCAGATAAGACTGCCGAGACAGTAGCTAAAGCGTTTAAAGAACGCATTATCTGCAGGCATACCACCCCTAAGTCCCTAGTAACAGATAATGGAGGTGAATTCTGTAATGAGATTCTTGAAAATTTGTGTACCTTGTACAAGATCTCTAAATCCACCATTGTTCCTCATCATCCTGCCAGCAATGGGTTAGCGGAACGAACCAATAAGAAAGTACTTGATGTCTTGAGAGCCACTATCAATCCCAACAGTGAAACTTGGGATGAAGTTATACCTGATGTGCAGTGTGCTATAAATTCTGCTTACAATGTTTCTATAGGTGACACTCCACATTATGCATTGTACGGTGTAGATAAACGTTTGCCTTATGAGTTGTTATATTCTAATCCGAAACCAAATTACAACCCTGATGATTTCATAGCAACTCGTACCAGCTTAGCTCAAAGTGTTTTTAGAAGAATCCGTGAAACACTTCATAAATCAACAGCAGAATTTACAAGAGTCGCAAACACTCGAGCAAAGCCATCCAAAATCAAAGTAGGTTCGAGAGTTATGCTGACTAACTTTAACAAAACGTCTGCAATGCCAAAGCTTGATCAAAAGTTTGTTGGTCCTTATCGAGTAGTTGAACATATCACTGGTAATAAGTATAAGGTTAGAGAAATTAGTACTGGTCAGTATAAAGAATCGCATTTAGATCATATGAAGTTAGTATGTGATGATAATGATGTTCCAACCCAGACTAATGTGACAGACTCTGACAATCCTCCTGATCCTGTACTCTCTTCCTCTGATACTCAGTCAGACGATCAACCTGAATGTCGTTATTCCCTACGTACACGACAGGTATTGAGAAATCCTCAAGTATCATTTGTAACTTCCAATTCAGATTTGCCTCAAATACAGCATGAGTTAGCCAGTGCTACAGAGTTTGATCCTCCCAGAGATGACACCCATTCTGCATATGTCAATCTCACCCTAGCAGAGTTGGGGTTAAATGTAAATAACCTGTATAGATGAATAATTACAGTATCAACTTATCAGTATTCAAGAATTTTTTTTTTGTGTTCACGTTCTCTCCGAATTCTGAGAGTTAACAGTCTAGATTTGAGTGCACCGAATCTGCCTTTCTGTTAAACACTTCTTTCTTTGTATATATTCCTTCCTCAGAATCCGTAGATCACATGAATACAGATCGATCGATCAAAATTTTTTTTTATCACTTCTATTGTGTAATCTCAACGTTGAGTTTCATTCATTGAGTTGTGCTATTTTATAGTTGTACTATAGCATACCTTGTATTGCATTACAGTTTCAGTTACGTAAGCTTCCATTCCAATGTTCTACTTATGTATGTTATAATGTTCAATTGTTGTGTACTTTGACATTGTATAGAATCAGCCCAAGCCGTATACCTGCCATCTCTAGTTTGTATTAGTTGTATGTCGGGACGACATACGTTAGCGTCGCCGAGCTCTCAGTAGTAGTAACCAGTTACCAGTAACCAGTGTACCAGTAGATGACTCACTACCAACCGTCTGCGTGAATCATGACTGTATTCATACTCACCTGTTTGTGGTTGCAGGGGTCGATTCATAGCTCCTGGCCCCGCCTCTTCACTGATCGCTACTAGGTCCTCTCTCTCCCTGCTCCATGAGCTTTATCAAACCTCGTCTTAAAACTATGTATGGTTCCTGCCTCCACTACGTCACTTTCTAGGCTATTCCACTTCCTGACAACTCTATGACTGAAGAAATACTTCCTAACATCCCTTTGACTCATCGGAGTCTTCAACTTCCAATTGTGACCCCTTGTTTCTGTGTCCCATCTCTGGAACATCCTGTCTCTATCTACCTTGTTAATTCCTCACGGTATTTTATATGTCATAATCATGTTTCCCCTAACCCTCCTGTTCTCCAGTGTCGTGAGGCCTATTTCCCTTAACCTTTCTTCGTAGGACATTCCCCTCTGCTCTGGGATTTGTCTTGTTGTAAACCTTTGCACTTTCTCTAATTTCTTGACGTGCTTGACCAGGTGTGGGTTCCAAACTGGTGCTGCATACTCCAAAATTGGCCTGACGTACACGGTGTACGGAGTCTTGAACGATTCCTTATTGAGGCATCGGAACGCTATTGTTAGGTTTGCCAGGCACCCATATACTGCAGCAGTTATCCTCTTAATGTGTGCCTCAGGAGATGTGCTCGGTATTATACTCACCCCAAGATCTTTTCCCTTGAGTGAGGTTTGTAGTCTTTGGCCACCGAGACTACTCTGTCTGCGGTCTTCTTTGCCCTTCCCCGATCTTCATGACTTTGCATTTGGCGGGGTTAAATTCAAGGAGCCAGTTGCTGGACTAGACTTCTAGCTTGTCCAGGTCTCTTTGTCGTCCTGCCTGATCCTCATCCGATGTAATTCTCCTCATTAACTTCACATCTGCAAACAAGGACACTTCTGAGTCTATCCCATCCGTCATGTCATTCACATATACCTAAAACAGCACAGGTCCTAGGACTGACCCCTGTGGAACCCCGCTCGTCACAGGCGCCCACTCTGACATTTCGTCACGTACCATGATTCGTTGTTGCCTCCTTTTCAGATATTCTCTGATCCATTGCAGTGCCTTTCCTGTTATGCGTGCCTGATCCTCTAGCTTTTGCATTAACCTCTTGTGAGGAACTGTGTCGAAGGCCTTCTTGCAGTCCAAGAAAATGCAATCTATCCACCCCTCTCTCTCGTGTCTTACTTCTGTTACCTTGTCATAAAACTCCAGTAGGTTTGTGACACAGGATTTTCCTTCCCTGAAACCATGCTGGTTTGTCATTTATAAGCTTGTCTTTCTAGGCACTCCACCACTCTCCTGATAATCTTCTCCCTGACTTTGCATACTATACACGTCAGTGACACAGGTCAGTAGTTTAATTCCTCATGTCTGTCTCCTTTCTTAAAAATTGGGACTACATCTGCCATCTTCATACCTCAGGTAGTTGCCCAGTTTCAGTGGGTGTGTTGAAGATTTCCATTAGTGGCATACACAACATCTCTGCTCCCTTTCTAAGTACCCACGGAGAGATGTAGTCCATCCAGTCCCACCGCTTTTGAGGTATCAAGTTCACTAAACGGCTTCTTCACCTCCTCGGTTGTGTGTATTTCATCCAGCACTTGTTGGCGTACCTCTTGTTGGTGTACTTCCCTATTCTGACTTCCAGGAGTCCTTCCTGTCTCCATTGTAAATATTTCTTTAAATCACATACTGAGCTCCTCACATACTTCTTGGTCGTTTCTTGTGAACTCCCCACCATCTTTCCTCAGCCTGATTACCTGGTCCTTGACTGTTGTTTTCCTCCTGATGTGGCTATACAACAGCTTCGGGTCAGACTTGACTTTCGATGCAGTGTCATTTTCGTATTGTCGCTGAGCCTCCCTTCTTATCTGTGCATATTCATTTCTGGCTCTTCGGCTAATCTCTTTATTTTCCTGGGTCCTTTGTCTTCTGTACTTTTTCCATTTTCTACTGCACTTAGTTTTTGCCTCCCCACACCTTTGGGTGAACCAAGGACTCGTTATGCTCTTCCCATTATTTCTGTTTCCCCTGAGAACCTCTCCTCTGCCTCCTTGCATTTTGTTGTCACATAGTCCATCATTTCTTTTACTGGTTTTCCTGCCAATTCTCTTTCCCACTGAACGTCTTGCAAGAAGTTCCTATTGCCTGTGTCGTGTCCCCTTTTGGAGTTTGGCTTTTCCCGTCCTATTCCTGCTACCTTCGCCACTTGTAGCTCAACTATGTATTCAAAGCACAGAACCACATGATCACTAGCTCCAAGGGGCCTTTCGTATGTGATATCCTTGGCGTCCGAACTACTCAAGGTGAATACTAGGTCCAGTCTTGCTGGATCGTCCTCATCTCTCTCTCTGATAGTGTCTCTAACATGTTGATGCATGAGGTTTTCCAGTAACACATCCTTCATCTTGGCTCTCCATGTTTCTGGGACTCCAGGTTTTCCCGGTTAAGTTCCTTGTGATTGATAGTTGCCGTAACTAGTAACTTTGCTCTACCCATGTGAGATCTTCTGGCGACCTCGGATAGTGTGTCTACCATTGCTCTGTTGCTCTCCTCATTTTCTTCTCTTGGCCTCCTGCAGTTCTGTAGTAGGTTGTACATCGCTGCAATTATCACATTATGGCCCCTAGACTGGATTGTTCCTACTATGTAGTCCCTATCGTCCATTCGGTCATTCCTTCCATTTCCTCAAACCCCCACCAGTATTTAATGAGCACTGCAACTCCTCTTCCCCCTCTGCTTCCTTTATCTTTCCTCTGGATTTGATATCCGGGCGGAAAGATTCCATCTGTTCTCATGGCGAGTTTCGTTTTTGTGAGTGCTATTATGACTGGGGATATCTCCTTGATTCTTTCATGCCACTCCTTACATTTATTTGTTATTACATCTGCATTTGTATACCAAACCTTCTTCTTCTCTAAAACTGTGGTCTGGAGAGTATGTTGGGGTTGAGAAAGCAGGAGACCTGATGAAGAACTATGAGTGGTTGCTGTGAAGGTGGAGTATGTAATGAGATGGGTGGAGGCATTGGGTATAGCATGTGCATTTTTGGTTAGAATGTTTGATTGCATTGGGGTTGTCCTGGTTGGGAGCCTTCTGTAGGTGGTTGTGAGGGAGGTCATATTTGATCTTCCTCCTGAGTCTGGGTTCTCCTCTCCATCTTCATCTTTGCCTTTCTTTCCTCCTTTCGCCTTTGTACCCTCTATTTCAGTTTCTGCATTTCTTCTTGTGTTCTGTCGCAGTCGAGATACACCCACCAGTATGCTGACATGTCCCTTAGTCTTGCTTTCTCCGGCAGAATACTGTTTCGAGCCGACTCTGCCTTGAAAATCACTTTCACTGGCCAGTGTCTTCCTTTTGCAAACCTCACTATTCTCAGAAAATTTGCCAGCTGGGTCATGTCATCATCATCTATTGCTTTCATGATGCTTTCAATTGCTTTTTTCTCCCTTGTTTTGCTTTGTAAGTTTCTCCTTCAACTTCCTGGAGCCCATAAACAAATACTGATCACTCCCTTTCATTCTCCCACTGCATATCCCTATGTATCCCTTGATTCGATTTAGTTGCCTCCATTTCAGCTTTCCTTTCTTCAATCTCTTCACTATCTGTTGTCCCTGGGCCCAATAGTCTGTCATTTTTCCCTTCTCAGCTTTCGCTGGACACTGCTGTGGTCTGTTAGGGCCTCTACGTATAGCTTAACTCTTTCGTTTTCTATAGTCCCCTTGATGTTCCTGATGTGGTCCTATTTTTTTTTCTTGGGGTCTACGATGGTCTGATAGGGCCTCTGCATAGTTTTCCTCCTTCATTCCCTACAGACCCCTTGTTTGTGACTGATGTAGCAGTTTCTGTCTCCCACTTCCTGCTGTCTCCAGCTATCCTCTCCTCCATTTTCATGCTATGCTCTTCTAGCTTCCTTCCCCACTTACATTCCCTTTTCATGAGCTCTGCTACCCAGTCACCCTTCCCAGACTCATCCTCCAGTCCCCTGGTTTTCCATCCTCATACAGGGACTAAAACCATAAAAAAAACAACAAAATTCCTTACATCAAGGGACTGCTCACAGAGTCGAATGCAATGTTTGCAGCATTCACAGAGCCCCGCATAAAGGATCATTATGACTACATAACATGGATCCCAGGTTATAACCTATTCTGATGCAACAGACTAAACAGGCAACCAGTGGGGTTGGCCTGTAAGTTGCCAAGCCCATGATGACACTCTTCAGGTCGCTTGCTCTCTCTAGGCTGGAATATTGCTGCACACTAACAGCACCTTTCAAGGCAGGTGAAATTGCTGACCTAGAAAATGTACAGAGAACCTTCACGGCGTGCATAACGGAGATAAAACACCTCAATTACTGGGAGCGCTTGAAGTTCCTGAACCTGTACTCCCTGGAACGCAGGCGGGAGAGATACATGATTATATACACCTGGAAAATCCTAGAGGGACTAGTACCGAACTTGCACACGAAAATCACTCACAACGAAAGCAAAAGACTTGAGGTTAAGGATCCCTAGCTTTATTGACAAGCTATTTACAGGTTAAGGATTCCTAACTTTATTGACAAGCTAAGAGCTGTTACCTACATCAGCTCATTTGAAAGCATTTTTATTGTTATGAGACATACAAGTAGGGAACAGGATGAAGTTGGAGCCATCTGTGGGCCAGCATTTTCATTTGATCAACTAACTTTATCTCGTTGACATCATTATGCTGTACGAATGTGTTCCATACACGTGTCATCCTGGGGATAAATGGTCTCAATTGAAGTGATGTTCTGGAGAAGGGTACAGCCAGAGCGAAGTTGCTGCTTTTTGCCCGTCTTGTGATATAGAAGCTTGCTTCACGCTGTCCTCGAAGTGGATCCAAGTGTGGTACTTTGACAATATTGGCCTTGTACATAACAGTAAGGCCACCCACATCCCTCCTGTGTTGAAGGCTCTGCTGAAATGACAGATCTATCCAGGATGGGTCCAGGCGAGAGATGAGACGTCTTGCTCTGTTCTCTACTCTGTCAAGCAGTCGCAGATGAGAGGGGGGGGGGGGAGCAGGCAAACCAAGAAAGTGGAGCATACTCAAGGTGTGAGCGTACTTGTGCCTCATACAGAATCTTGCAACCCCTACTGTCAAGCAGATGCGAGATACGGCGAAGTGCTGTAAGCTTCCTGGCTGCCTTGTTTGCAAGATTTACAACATGGTTCTTCATGGTCAGTTTGGAGTCAAATTTCACCCCAAGGATATCAACTTCTTCTCCAGGTGCCAACACCCTCCCATTCATCCTTACTACTGCACCAGCATTACCATCATGGTGCCTAGAGACCATCATCATTTGCGTTTTCTCAGGTGCAAATGTTACTTGCCATCTGTTTCCCCAAGCTGATATAGCTCTTAGCTGGTGATTGATGTAGCTTAGAGCAGCTGGCATTTCTTCTCTTGGATAAGTGAATGTCAGTGTACAGTCGTCTGCATATGCATGGGATTCTGGGATGAGATGAAGAAGGTCATTGAAGTAGACATTCCATAACAATGGTCCCAGCACGCTTCCTTGTGGAACAGTTGCCCTAATAGGATGTCTTGCTGATTCTGTTCCATTGAGACCTACACTTAGAGATCTACCATGAAGGTAATCACTGAGGAGACATAGCGTAGAGCCTGCAATTCCCAGTGCTTGCAGTTTTGCTAAGAGGCCCTGGTGCCACACCCGGTCGAAAGCACCAGCAATGTCCAGTGCTACCACACAGCTGACTTTGGATTCATCCAGTGACTGGTGCCACTTAGTGGAGAGGTTTAACAACAGATCAGCAGCAGAGTAACCTTTCCTGAAGCCATATTGACGGTCACAAAGTAGTGAGTGGTAGTCAAAAAACTCTGTCATTTGTCTTGAGATTATTGTCTCAAGGATCTTGCCAGTGATTGACAGGAGTGACACTGGTCTGTAGTTGCTGATTTCTGCTCTGCTCTTCTTTTTGTGAACAGGGACTACATTTGCCTCTTTCCACAGAGAAGGCCATTTACACTGTACTAGGCAGTGCTGAAAGATGCGAGTTAGAGGTGCTGCTAGCTGGTCTGCACATCTCAGCAATCTTGGGCTCAACTTGTCTGGGCCCACAGCCTTTTCTTGGTCAAGCGATTTAAGAAGGAAATACACCTCCTCGTGCCTTATTGTCACCACTGACAGTTTTGACACAGTTCTTGCAGCTAGCCAAGGAGTGTCCCTTGCTGGATCAGGAACTTCCATTTTGGTAGCAAAGTATTCGGCAAAGAGGTCCGCTTTCTCTTAACTACTTGTAGAGGCGGTCCCATCCTGTCGATTTAGAGGTGGAATGAGTTCATCAGGCAGATAACCTTGTCTGTCCTTGACCAGGGACCACCAGGTTTTGTAGCCTACTCTACCTGATGCTAGCTTTCTTTTCGTGTCCACCTCCCATTTAGCACTGGCCCACTTTTGAACTTCACCCACATACCTACAGGCTTACCTGTGCAAGTTCCTGTTATAGGTGGCAGGATGTCTCTTATACCTTTACCATGCCTTGTACTTAGCAGTAGCAGCCTCTCTACAACGAAAGCCAAACCAAGGCTGATCTGTAGGCTTCGTCACATATTGCCGGTGAGGAATGTGTTCTTGTTGTAGATTAAGGATGTGTCCAGTGAAGGCTTTCACTTGGTTGTCAACATCCCCTTGGAGAAGAGCATTCCAATCGGTGGTGGCGAGCTCAGAGCAAAGGGCTGGCCAATTACCTCTTTCCCATAGCCAGGTTGTGCATGTGGACTCCTCACCTCGTTCTGTTGGGATCTTAAGTGTCATAAAAACAGCCTTGTGGTCAGACGATCCAACGCAGCCGAGGGGTTGACAAGTGACTATACCTTCAGCCAGATCACTCACTACTGGGGTCAAGGGAGGAGCCAGAGATGTGAGTAGGGAAATCAACAAAGTTTCTCATGTCAAACACAGCAAGGTCATCTAAGTCCCTCTGTATAATATGTTGGTTGAGGTCACCAACAATTATGATATACTAACAGTTGTGTTGGAGCAGAAGAGAGTCCACATTTTCTATTAGGAAATTGATGGGGTCTGCATGTTGTCACTGAGGTATGTACATTGCACATGCTAGTACAGAGGTACTAGTGTGTATGAATAGCTTGAAGAACATCATTTCAAGATGAATAAAGATGGAAACATCAATGTGCTGGGCATGTACACTTTTAGAGAAGCAGACAGCAACACCTCTTCCTTGCCCTTGCCTGTCTCTTCTCATCCATGAGGTGTAGCCAGCAATTCTTGCAAAATTTTCTGGAGTCCTGTCATCCAAAAATGTTTCAACAGCCATCATGTCGGGACGTCGAGTGTTCACAAAACTGTGTGTGAACTCTCCAACATTGGTAATGAAACCATTAATGTTGGCCGACATGATACTGATAGACTGGCTCCTCATGATGTGGTCAGCTTGAGGTGGTAGGTGTGTAAGGTGCCTGCCCTTGAGATAGGTAGGGCACCGAGGCAGCTACTGGGATGTAGGTCTATGGTCTTGTATAAGGCACAAAACCACCTGCTGGGCTGAGATAGGAGCAGGTGAGTAGGTGACGTGTGTTTTCACCAATTCAGAGATCCAGTTGGTTTGTTCCGAGAACAAACCAGCTCTCTCTCTCTCTCTCTCTCTCTCTCTCTCTCTCTCTCTTTATATTATAATAATAAGGTAAAAGGACCCCAATGGAAATAAGTCACTCTGTCTGACTTTTTTGGGTTATCCCAGGTACTTTACACATATGTTGCTATGTACGATAATCTGTGTAAATGTATTTGTGTATACTTGAATAAACTTACTTATTTACGATTTAAAACCTTTTTTTCTTCTCTCATCTTTTACTTCTCTCTCTCTCTCTCTCTCTCTCTCTCTCTCTCTCTCTCTCTCTCTCTCTCTCTCTCTCTCTCTCTCTCTCTCTCTCTCTCTCTCTCTCTCTCTGTCTCTGTCTCTCTGTCTCTGTCTCTCTGTCTCTCTCTCTGTCTCTCTCTCTCTGTCTCTCTCTCTCTCTCTCTCTCTCTCTCTCTCTCTCTCTATCTCTCTCTCTCTCTCTCTCTCTCTCTCTCTCTCTCTCTCTCTCTCTCTCTCTATCTCTCTCTCTTTGCCACAATAAAAAGTCACATTAGCTGCATCTGTGTCCATTTACCTAACATTCTGTCGGTAATTTTACCATTATTACCACTTCCACTAGTCTTCAGTTTTTCTCTCTTTCCCGCGTCTTGTAATCTTTAATTTTCTGAGCTGCCCCTGATCCACCAGGGGCGGTCCCAGGGTAGAAGGGCTGGATCAGGGGAGGACATAACCATTTCCCTGGGCCACTGTGAGGGATTTCTTTTTCAAAGCCCCCCCCCCAAAAAAAAAGAGTATAAAGAAAAAAACGTAAGAGAAAAATCGATCAATACTGAGTTTAGCTACTCGACTAAACTCGGTACTTCTACATGCGAGCAATTTCAGAATGTGAAAATATTACAAGCTCTTATGATACTAGAGACTGGCGGCATCTACCTGTGATCCTGCGTCGCCTGACCACAGTTACACAACAGTGAGGATATATCAGTGTTATTAATTGCCGGCAAGTATTTTAATACTCTAAGTCACAGTGTGTTCTTTACTGAATTTTATTGGTGAAACGTTTCGACAAACCAGGAACTTTACCAGTTTTCATAGTGAGAATTCATTACGTCATCTCAATAAAATACCATAACCTGCGTAGTGTCTTATTAAAACAGTGATAGTAACATTGTTCTATCTACAATATACAGGAGTTTTGTTCTAACCCAAACAATGTTATAAGTGGCAAACTACGACATGCTAGAATATTTAAAATCCCTCTAAATAATAGAAGAAAATCTAGGAGGAGTGTCAGACGGTCAGTACTGAGCTTAGCTCCTCGAATTTCAGTCGAAATGAAGATTATTTATGTAAATTCTCTAATATTGAGAAGGTTGTGTAATATACATTTATATTTTGGAATATACCCAGAATATACCTGAAGGAAGTTTCCTGGAGTTAATTCCCCCGCGGCCCGGTCTCAGACCAGGTCTTGTGGTGACTCAGGTCCTGATCAACCAGGCTGTTACTGTTGGTCGCACACAGTCTAACCTACGAACCACAGCACGGCTGGTCAGGAGCCGACTTCAGGAACTTATCTTGTTCCCTCTAGAAGAGGCATCAAATAATCTTTGGCCTCTTATATTTATTGTGTTGTCTCTCGGTGTACTCACGGCATCTCTGCTTTACACTGGGTGTATTTTTCACCGTCTTGATTTTGTATGAAGCAATTTCTGAGCGCAGATTTTAAACTAATCTCTCTAGAAATTTCCCGGAGTAAATTACAATGTATCTTTCTCGCCTTCGTTTCAGGAAGTACAGGTCAAGGGACTTCAAACCTTCTCAATAATTTAGAAGCTTGACAGAACTTTTACATATACTGAAGGTTCTCCGTACATTCTTTAGATCTACAATTTTCCCTATCTTAAAGAAGCTGTTAGTGTACAGCAATATTCCAGCCTAGAGAGAACAAGTGATTTAATGAGAATCATCACTGGCATATCATTTCTTCTTTTGAAAATTTTCCTTATCCATCCTATTATTTTCCTCGCAATTATGATAATGAAACCGTTGCTATCCTTGAAAGTGAGATCCTGTGACTTTATACTCCGAGATCCTTCACGTTAGTTTTTATTTCCATATTTTTTTTTTCATAACGGAGTAACTGAAATTTGTTCTCACTGAATATCTCGTTTTCTGTGCCCCTCTTAAAGACTTAGTTCATATCTACTAGGAAATTTGCAGTGTCCTCAATGGATATCATTCTCATGTAAATTCTAGTATCGTCTGCAAAGGATGATACAGAAGTATGATTTATGTCTCTGTCTATGTCAGCTATGAGAATGAGGAAAAGGCTCCGGGTGAGTACTGTACCTTGGGCAACAGAGATTTTCACTGTGGCAGATTCTTACTTAGTTCTGTTTATTATTACTCTTCGTGTTCTATTAGAAAGTTAAAAGTCCATCTCCCCATTTTTCTAAGTTATTTCCTGCATGCGTTTTGTACACTATTACACCATGATCGCAGATGTCGATGGGTTTTTTCCTGTGTTATACTACATCAGCATTTTGTTTTAATCTTCCATTGCATCCAATACCATGTTGTAGAGCTCCAGAAGTGAATTCGTGTAGTTGATACTCTTGATTCGTAAAACCCTTTCTCTGCTTTTGCTGTGCTGCCACCTTTGTGAAGTGGAGCTATATCAGTTGTTTATAAAGACTGTGGGATGACCCCCGTGTCTAGGCTCCTTCTTATAGAATATTTAAGGCACGTGAGAAGGGTTTCTTGCTGTTCTTAGATGAACATGGAGTTCAACGGGTCTGGGCCTTTGGCAGAGTGGATGGGCATCTTGTCCCTGGCTTCTTCGAAGTCAAGCGGGTTTAGGGTTATGTCAGAAAATAGGAGATATTGACAAGGTTTTGGGACTCGTGCATGAAGAATTCGTTCAGATTGTCATTCTTTACCCTAATTAATGGCTCACTGACCACAAAGTCATATCGAGACTACAGTATTTCATTCATTTCTTTGCTGTCATCAGTGTAAGTTAAATCTTGTTTAGGAAAGGGCCCGATACTGGATGAGGTTTTTGGAATGAATTTTGCACATGAGAAAAACTATTTCAGATACCTTTCATTTTCATTAATTGTTTTTAGCTTCCTCTGTTTTTCATGGACTCTGTATGATTTATTCAATTTGCATTCAGTATATTTTATTTCTCTGGTCAGTGCTTCCTGCCTCACTTCAGCTAGATTAACACCCCACAGAAGCTCTGTGATTCTTTGTTTTTACCTGTAGAGGGAGCGTCTCTTTCTATCTGAAACCTCTCCCCTATTTTCTTAGTAGCATGAACCTTCAGCATATTTCTGGCACCACAGAATTAACCAGTTCTTGACATCGGTTTGGATCATGTTTTTCAAAATATCTTCATAAGCACGTTTCATCAATTTTAGGTTAGTTTGGGTTACGTTACATTACGTTAGTTTTGTTACGAAAAAAATATTATTTTAATCCCATTTACAAATAATATAACTGCCTCCACTGAGCAACTCTGTAGTGCTGCAGAATTTACACAATAGAGCAACCTGGAGTTAAACTCAATATTGATCGAAAAGACAAAAATAAAATAGAGTTTCTTTATGGAGTTTCCACAATTGCACAGATTTAAACGTATTATTGTATTGTATGTAAGGCGCTAAACCCATGCGGGTCATCGAGCACCAGGAGAGTCACTTGCTGTGACATCTCAAAATGAGCTCTCACAACTCACATTGAGTTGTCGAAGCTCACACCAAGTTCTTACGTCTCACAATGAGCCGTCACAGCTCACTTTAAGCTCTCACAGCTCACACTGAGCTGCCGCAGCTCACATTAAGCTGTCACAGCTCACACTAAGCTCTCACAGCTCACACTAAGCTCTCACAGCACAAACTAAGCTCTCACAGCTCACCTGGGCTCTCGATGCTCTCTCTACCCTTAGTAACTACCTAATGAACATTGAAGTCACTAGAAATCACCTACTATTTATTATCAGTGTTACCATCCAGTGCTTGTGTTGTTAATGTCACTCACGACCAGCGGAAGGCCTCGGTCAGGTGACGCAAAGCCTCAGTGGCGGGTCATCATATAAGGAAGACCCACATCAGGAAACACTTGCCCTGTTTCTTAACAACCCTTACAAACCTATCTACAGCACATGGCAAACCATAATATTTCTCCAGCTCTTTCATGTATAAGTAACATAAACACTTACACAATCATAGGTGCGATTTCTTTTATTTATTGTGTAATGTTCCACTGCTGCACTTACTCCCCAAACTGCTGCACTTACTCTCCAAACTGCTGCACTTACTCCCCAAACTGCTGCACTTACTCCCAAACTGCTGCACTTACTCCCCAAACTGCTGCACTTACTCCCAAACTGCTGCACTTACTCCCCAAACTGCTGCACTTACTCCCCAAACTGCTGCACTTACTCCCCAAACTGCTGCACTTACTCCCCAAACTGCTGCACTTACTCCCCAAACTGCTGCACTTACTCCCAAACTGCTGCACTTACTCCCCAAACTGCTGCACTTACTCCCAAACTGCTGCACTTACTCCCCAAACTGCTGCACTTACTCCCCAAACTGCTGCACTTACTCCCCAAAGTGCTGCACTTACTCCCCAAACTGCTGCACTTACTCACCAAACTGCTGCACTTACTCCCCAAACTGCTGCACTTACTCCCCCAACTGCTGCACTTACTCCCAAACTGCTGCACTTACTCCCCAAACTGCTGCACTTACTCCCCAAACTGCTGCACTTACTCCCCAAACTGCTGCAGTTACTCCCCAAACTGCTGCACTTACTCCCCAAACTGCTGCACTTATTCTCCAAGCTGCTGCACTTACTCTCCAAACTGCTGCACTTACTCCCCAAACAACTGTACTTTCTCCCCAAACTGCTTCACTTACTCTCCAAACTGCTGCACTTACTCTCCAAACTGCTGCACTTACTCCCCAAACTATTGCACTTACTCCCCAAACTGCTGCACTTACTCCGCAAACTGCTGCACTTACTCTCCAAACTGCTGCACTTACTCTCCAAACTGCTGCACTTACTCCCCAAACTACTGCACTTACTTCCCAAACTGCTGCACTTACTCCCCAAACTGCTGCACTTACTCCCCAAACTGCTGCACTTACTCTCCAAACTGCTGCACTTACTCCCCAAACTGCTGCACTTACTCTCCAAACTGCTGCACTTACTCCCCAAACTGCTGCACTTACTCTCGAAACTGCTGCACTTACTCTCCAAACTTCTGAACTTACTCCGCAAACTGCTGCACTTACTCACCAAACTGCTGCACTTATTCACCAAAACTGCTGCACTTACTCACCAAACTGCAGCACTTACTCACCAAAGTGCTGCACTTTCTCCCCAAACTGCTGCAGTTACTCCCCAAACTGCTGCACTTACTCCCCCAACTGCTACACTTCCTCTCCAAACTGCTGCAAATATTCCCTCAACCGCTGCGCTTCCTCTCCAAACTGCTGCACTTACTCACCAAACTGCTGCACTTATTCTCAAAACTGCTGCACTTACTCTCCAAACTGCTGCACTTACTCTCCAAACTGCTGCAGTTACTCTCCAAACTGCTGCACTTACTCTCCAAACCGCTGCACTCACTCTCCAAACTACTGCACTTATTCCCCAAACTGCTGCACTTACTCACCAAACTGCTGCACTTGCTCTACAGACTGCTGCACTTACTCACCAAACTGCTGCACTTGCTCTACAGACTGCTGCACTTACTCACCAAACTGATGCACTTATTCCCCAAACATCTGCACTTACTCCCCAAACTGTTGCACTTACTCACCAAACTGCTGCACTTATTCTTCAAACTGCTGCACTTACTCATCAAACTGTCGCACTTACCCTCCAAACTGCTGCACTTACCAAACTGCTGCACTTACTCTCCAAACTGCTGCACTCACTCCACAAACTGCTGCCTACAGACTGCTGCACTTACCAAACTGCTGCACTTATTCCCCAAACTCCTGCACTTACTCCCCAAACTGCTGCAGTTACTCTTCAAACTGCTGCACTTACTCGTCAAACTGTCTCACTTACTCTCCAAACTGCTGCACTTACCAAACTGCTGCACTTACTCACCAAACTGTCGAACTTAATCTGTAAACTGCTGCACTTACTCACCAAACTGCTGCACTTGCTCTCCAAACTGCTGCACTTACTCCAAAAACTGTTGCACTTACTTCCCAAACTGCTGCACTTACTCTCCAAACTGTCGCACTTACTCACCAAACTGCTGCGTTTACTCTCCAAACTGTCGCACTTAATCACCAAACTGTTGCACTTCCTCACCAAACTGTCGAGCTTACTCTATAAACTGCTGCACTTACTCACCAAACTGCTGCACTTACTCCCCAAACTGCTGCACTTACTTCCCAAACTGCTGCACTTACTCTCCAAACTGTCGCACTTACTCACCAAGCCGCTGCACTTGCTCTCCAAACTGTCGCACTTACTCACCAAACTGCTGCACTTACTCATCAAACTGCTGCACTTATTCCCCAAATTACTGCACTTACTTTCCAAACTGCTGCACTTACTCTCCAAACCGTCGCACTTATTCACCAAACTGCTGAACTTACTCTCCCAACTGTTGCACTTACTCTCCAAACTGTCGCACTTACTCCCCAAACTGCTGCACTTACTTCCCAAACTGCTGCACTTACTCTCCAATCTGTCGCATTTACTCTCCAAACTGTTGCACTTACTCTCCAAACTGTTGCATTTACTCCCCAAACTGCTGCACTTATCCTCCAAACTGCTGCACTTACTCTCCAAACTGCTGCACTTACTCTCCAAATTGTTGCACTTACTCTCCAAACTGCTGAACTTACTCTACAAAGTGCTGCACTTACTCTCCGAACTGTTGCACTTACTCTCAAAACTGTCGCACTTACTATCCAAACTGACGCACTTACTCTCCAAACTGACGCACTTACTCTCCAAACTGACGCACTTACTCTCCAAACTGTCGCACTTACTCTCTAAACTGCTGCACTTACTCTCCAAACTGCTGCACTTACTCCCCAAACTGCTGCACTTGCTCTACAAACTGCTGCACTTACTCACCAAACTGCTGCACTTACTCTTCAAACTGCTGCACTTACTCTCCAAACTACTGCACTTACTCTCAAAACTGCTGCACTTACTCACCAAACTGCTGCACTTGCTCTACAGACTGCTGCACTTACTCACCAAACTGCTGCACTTATTCCCCAAACTCCTGCACTTACTCCCCAAACTGCTGCAGTTATTCACCAAACTGCTGCACTTACTCTTCAAACTGCTGCACTTACTCATCAAACTGTCGCACTTACTCTCCAAACTGCTGCACTTACCAAACTGCTGCGCTTAATCACCAAACTGTCGAACTTAATCTATAAACAGCTGCACTTACTCACCAAACTGCTGCACTTACTTTCCAAACTGCTGCACTTACTCCCCAGACTGCTGTACCTACTTCCCAAACTGCTGCACTTACTCTCCAAACTGTCGCACTTACTCACCAAACTGCTGCACTTACTCACCAAACTGCTGCACTTGCTCTACAGACTGCTGCACTTACTCACCAAACTGATGCACTTATTCCCCAAACTTCTGCACTTACTCCCCAAACTGTTGCACTTACTCACCAAACTGCTGCACTTACTCTTCAAACTGCTGCACTTACTCATCAAACTGTCGCACTTACTCTCCAAACTGCTGCACTTACCAAACTGCTGCACTTACTCTCCAAACTGCTGCACTCACTCCACAAACTGCTGCCTACAGACTGCTGCACT
Organism: Cherax quadricarinatus; assembly: GCF_038502225.1. NCBI lineage: Eukaryota > Metazoa > Arthropoda > Malacostraca > Decapoda > Parastacidae > Cherax > Cherax quadricarinatus. The sequence goes on along the minus strand of NW_027197235.1, from coordinate 16,984 downwards.
TACTCACCAAACTGCTGCACTTATTCCCCAAACTCCTGCACTTACTCCCCAAACTGCTGCAGTTACTCTTCAAACTGTTGCACTTACTCGTCAAACTGTCTCACTTACTCTCCAAACTGCTGCACTTACCAAACTGCTGCACTTACTCACCAAACTGTCGAACTTAATCTGTAAACTGCTGCACTTACTCACCAAACTGCTGCACTTACTCTCCAAACTGCTGCACTTACTCCCCAAACTGCTGCACTTACTTCCCAAACTGCTGCACTTACTCTTCAAACTGTCGGACTTACTCACCAAACTGCTGCGTTTACTCTCCAAACTGTCGCACTTAATCACCAAACTGTTGCACTTCCTCACCAAACTGTCGAACTTACTCTATAAACTGCTGCACTTACTCACCAAACTGCTGCACTTACTCCCCAAACTGCTGCACTTACTTCCCAAACTGCTGCACTTACTCTCCAAACTGTCGCACTTACTCACCAAACTGCTGCACTTACTCACCAAACTGCTCCACTTATTCCCCAAATTACTGCACTTACTCCCCAAACTGCTGCACTTACTCTCCAAACCGTCGCACTTATTCACCAAACTGCTGAACTTACTCTCCAAACTGTCGCACTTACTCTCCAAACTGTCGCACTTACTCCCCAAACTGCTGCACTTACTTCCCAAACTGCTGCACTTACTTCCCAAACTGCTGCACTTACTCTCCAATTTGTCGCATTTACTCTCCAAACTGTTGCACTTACTCTCCAAACTGTTGCATTTACTCCCCAAACTGCTGCACTTACCCTCGAAACTGCTGCACTTACTCTCCAAACTGTTGCACTTACTCTCCAAACTGCTGAACTTACTCTACAAAGTGCTGCACTTACTCTCCGAACTGTTGCACTTACTCTCAAAACTGTCGCACTTACTATCCAAACTGACGCACTTACTCTCCAAACTGTCGCACTTACTCTCTAAACTGCTGCACTTACTCTCCAAACTGCTGCACTTACTCCCCAAACTGCTGCACTTGCTCTACAAACTGCTGCACTTACTCTCCAAACTGCTGCACTTACTCTCCAAACACCTGCACTTACTCTTCAAACTGCTGCACTTACTCACCAAACTGCTGCACTTACTCTTCAAACTGCTGCACTTACTCTGCAAACTGCTGCACTTACTCTCCAAACTGCTGCACTTACTCATCAAACTGCTGCACTTTCTCTACAGACTGCTGCACTTATTCCCCAAACTCCTGCACTTACTCCCCAAACTGCTGCAGTTACTCACCAAACTGCTGCACTTACTCTTCAAACTGCTGCACTTACTCATCAAACTGTCGCACTTACTCTCCAAACTGCTGCACTTACCAAACTGCTGCGCTTAATCACCAAACTGTCGAACTTAATCTATAAACAGCTGCACTTACTCACCAAACTGCTGCACTTACTCTCCAAACTGCTGCACTTACTCCCCAAACTGCTGCACTTACTTCCCAAACTGCTGCACTTACTCTCCAAACTGTCGCACTTACTCACCACACTGCTGCGCTTACTCTCCAAACTGTCGCACTTCCTCACCAAACTGTCGAACTTACTCTATACACTGCTGCACTTACTCACCAAACTGCTGCACTTACTCACCAAACTGCTTCACTTACTCCCCAAACTGCTGCACTTACTTCCCAAACTGCTGCACTTACTCTCCAAACTGTCGCACTTACTCACCAAACCGCTGCACTTACTCTCCAAACTGTCGCACTTACTCTCCAAACTGCTGCACTTACTCTCCAAACACCTGCACTTACTCTTCAAACTGCTGCACTTACTCACCAAACTGCTGCAATTACTCTTCAAACTGCTGCACTTACTCACCATACTGCTGCAATTACTCTTCAAACTGCTGCACTTACTCACCAAACTGCTTCACTTACTCCCCAAACTGCTGCACTTACTTCCCAAACTGCTACACTTACTCTCCAATCTGTCGCACTTACTCTCCAAACTGTCGCACTTACTCACCAAACTGCTGCACTTACTCTCCAAACTGCTGCACTTACTCTCCAAACTGTTGCACTTACTCCCCAAACTGCTGAACTTACTCTACAAATTGCTGCACTTACTCTCCTAACTGTTGCACTTACTCTCCGAACTGTCGCACTTACTATCCAAACTGACACACTTACTCTCCAAACTGACGCACTTACTCTCCAAACTGTCGCACTTACTCTCTAAACTGCTGCACTTACTCCCCAAACTGCTGCACTTACTCCCCAAACTGCTGCACTTACTCTCCAAACTGAGGCACTTACTCTCCAAACTGCTGCACTTACTCTCCAAACTGCTGCACTTACTTACCAAACTGCTGCACTTACTCTTCAAACTGCTGCACTTACTCACCAAACTGCTGCACCTACTCCCCAAACTGCTGCACTTACTCCCCAAACTGCTGCACTTACTCTCCAAACTGAGGCACTTACTCTCCAAACTGCTGCACTTTTCAAACTGCTGCACTTACTCTCTAAACTGCTGCACTTACTCCCCAAACTGCTGCACTTACTCGCCAAACTGCTGCACTTACTCTCCAAACTGCTCCACTTACTCTCCAAACTGCTGCACTTACTCTCCAGACTGCTGCACTTACTCACCAAACTGCTGCACTTACTCACCAAACTGCTGCGCTTACTCTCCAAACTGCTGCACTTGCTCTACAGACTGCTGCACTTACTCACCAAACTGCTGCACTTTCTCCCCAAACTCCTGCACTTACTCCCCAAACTGCTGCACTTACTCACCAAACTGCTGCACTTACTCTTGAAACTGCTGCACTTACTCATCAAACTGTCGCACTTACTCCCCAAATTGCTGCACTTACCAAACTGCTGCACTTACTCTCCAAACTGCTGCACTCACTCCACAAACTGCTGCACTTACTCCACAAACTGTTGCACTTACTCACCAAACTGTCGAACTTACTCTATAAACTGCTGCACTTACTCACCAAACTGCTGCACTTACTCCCCAAACTGCTGCACTTACTTCCCAAACTGCTGCACTTACTCTCCAAACTGTCGCACTTACTCACCAAACTGCTGCACTTACTCATCAAACTGCTGCACTTACTCCCCAAATTACTGCACTTACTCCCGAAACTGTTGCACTTATTCACCAAACTGCTGAACTTACTCTCCCAACTGTTGCACTTACTCTCCAAACTGTCGCGCTTACTCTCCAAACTGCTGCACTTACTCCCCAAACTGCTGCACTTACTCTCCAATCTGTTGCACTTACTCTCCAATCTGTCGCACTTACTCTCCAAACTGTCGCACTTACTCACCAAACTGCTGCACTTACTCTCCAAACTGTTGCACTTACTCCCCAAACTGCTGCACTTGCCCTCCAAACTGCTGCACTTACTCTCGAAATTGCTGCACTTACTCTCCAAACTGCTGCAATTACTCTTCAAACTGTTGCACTTACTCCGCAAACTGCTGCACTTACTCTACAAACTGCTGCACTTACTCTCCAAACTGCTGCACTTACTCTCCAAACTGTTGCACTTAGTCTCCAAACTGCTGCACTTACTCTCCAAGCTGACGTACTTACTCCCGAAACTGTCGCACTTACTCTCCGAACTGCTGCACTTACTCCCCAAACTGCTGCACTTACTCCCCAAACTGCTGCACTTACTCACCAAACTGCTGCAGTTACTCCCCAAACTGCTGTACTTACTGTCCAAACTGCTGCACTTACTCTCCGACCTGCTGCACTTACTCCCCAAACTGTCGCACTTACTCTCCGACCTGCTGCACTTACTCCCCAAACTGTCGCACTTACTCTCTGAACTGCTGCACTTACTCCCCAAACTGCTGCACTTACTCCCCAAACTGCTGCACTTACTCCCCAAACTGCTGAACTTACTCACCAAACTGCTGCACTTACTCTCCAAACTGCTGCACTTACTCTCCAAACTGAGACACTTACTCCCCCAAATTAGTTGTTATGAATTACCGATAATTTAACCAACAACATAATCTCAGTAACATTCATAGAGAAAATCGAAAGCAAATTCACGAAAAAAAATCAAAGTCCAACTGATACTAAGAGTTCTTGCGTTATTTATGTCCGAAAAATTATACATTTAACATTTAGATTGATCACCGTAACCTATGTTGATATTCTTACCTGAATATTAACTGAAACAGGAATTAGAGGACAAGTTGAGAGAAGAGAGTAAATCTTACGCCATACAACCTGCTTCTATTGCTGCATATTATTTGTTGATTGTTTTTCTAACTCCTTTCGAAAAATATTGTAGAATCCAAGCCAAGAATCTCTGCCATGTGGGCAATAAGAGGAAACATAAGAACATAAGAAAGGACGAACACTGCAGGCGGCCTTCTGGCCCATACTAGGCAGGTCCTTTACAAACATTTGCCCAACCCAATTTTCAATGCCACCGAAGAAATAAGCTCTGATGTGAAAGTCCCACTCAAATCCAACCCATCCCACTCATGTACTTATCCAACCTAAATTTGAAACTACCCAAAGTCCCAGCCTCAATAACCCAACTAGGTAGACCGTTCCACTCATCAACTACCCTATTTCCAAACCAATACTTTCCTATGTCCTTTCTAAATCTAAACTAATCTAATTTAAATCCATTGCTGCGGGTTCTCTCTTGGAGAGACATCCTCAAGACCTTATTAATATCTTCCACTTATACACTTCGATCAGGTCTCCCCTCATTCTTCGTCTAACAAGTGAATGTAACTTAAGAGTCTTCAATCTTTCTTCATAAGGAAGATTTCTAATGCTATGTATTAATTTAGTCATCCTACGCTGAATGTTTTCTAACGAATTTATGTCCATTTTGTAATACGGAGACCAGAATTGAGCTGCATAATCTAGGTGAGGCCTTACTAATGATGTATAAAGCTGCAGTATGACCTCTGGACTTCTGTTGCTTACACTTCTTGATATAAATCCCAGTAATCTATTTGCCTTATTACGTACGCTTAGGCATTGCTGTCTTGGTTTAAGGTTGCTGCTCACCATAACCCCCAAGTCCTTTTCGCAATCTGTATGGCTAAGTTCTACATCATTTAACTTATAAGTACTAGGGTTATGGGCACTCCCAAGCTTCAGAACCTTTCATTTATCTACATTGAACTGCATCTGCCACTTTTCTGACCAAGAATAGAGTTTGTTTAAATCCTCCTGAAGTTCCATAACATCTACGCTTGAATCAATTATTCTACCTATCTTTGTGTCATCGGCGAATTTGCTCATATCACTAGTAATTCCCTCATCAAGATCATAGATATATATTATAAACAACAACGGGCCCAAGACTGATCCCTGTGGAACGCCACTTGTTACAGATCCCCATTCGGATTTAACCCCATTTATGGACACTCTCTGCCTCCTGTCTGTGAGCCATGACTCGATCCACGAGAGCACTTTTCCCCCAATGCCATGAGCTGCCACTTTCTTTAACAGTCTATGGTGCGGAACTCTATCAAAAGCCTTACTAAAATCTAAGTAAATAATATCAAATTCTTTATTGTGGTCAACAGCCTCAAAAGCTTTACTGAAGAAAGTTAATAAATTAGTTAGACAAGACCGGCCTCTTGTGAATCCATGCTGAGTATCATTAATCAAGCTATGCTTATCGAGATGGCTTCTTATAATCTGAGCTATAATTGACTCTAGTAATTTGCCTACAATTGAGGTCAGGCTTATTGAGCGGTAATTTGACGGTAACGACTTGTCCCCTGTTTTAAAAATAGGAGTTACATTAGCCATCTTCCACATATCAGACACTACACCTGTTTGAAGAGATAAATTAAAAATATTAGTTAATGGTTCACAGAGTTCCATTTTGCATTCCTTAAGAACCCTTGAAAAAACCTCATCAGGACCCGGCGACTTATTTTGCTTCAGTTGGTCTATCTGCTTCACAACCATCTCACTAGTGACTGTGATGTTACATAATTTATCTTCTTCTAGCCCACTGTAAAAATTAATTACTGGAATATTGTTAGTGTCTTCCTGTGTAAAAACTGAGAGAAAATAATTATTTAAAATCAAGCACATTTCGTTCTCTTTGTCAGTAAGGTGCCCATAGTTATTTTTAAGGGGACCTATCTTATCTCTAACTTTTGTTCTATAGATCTGGAAAAAAACTTTTTGGGTTAGTTTTAGAATCTCTAGCAACTTAAATTTCATAGTCCCTTTTAGCTTTTCTTATCCCCTTTTTAATGTCCCTCTTAATGTCAATATACTGATTCATAAGATGACCCTCACCTCTTTTGATACGCCTATAAATTCCTTTCTTATGCCCTAGTAGATATTTGAGCCTATTATTCATCCATTTTGGGTCATTTCTATTTGATCTAATTTCTTTATATGGGATAAACGCTCTTTGAGCAGCATGTATAGTGTTCAGAAAACTGTCATATTGATAGCTCTCTTCGTTACCCCAGTCAACAGATGATAAGTGTTCTCTAAGCCCATCGTAATCTGCTAAGCGAAAATCTGGGACTGTTACTGAGTTATCCCTACTATCATACTTCCATTCAATGCTAAATGTAATTGATTTGTGGTCGCTAGCACCCAGTTCCTCTGAAATTTCTAAATTATTAACAAGGGATTCATTGTTTGCCATAACTAAGTCAAGCAGGTTATTTCCCCTTGTAGGTTCTGTCACAAACTGCTTCAAAAAACAATCCTGAAATACTTCTAAGAAGTCGTATGATTCTAAATTCCCAGTCAAGAAATTCCAATCAACATGACTAAAGTTAAAGTCTCCTAGAATTACTACATTATCGTGCCTTGTGGCCTTAACAATTTCCTCCCATAGTACTCTCCCTTGGTCCCTATCTAAGTTTGGGGGACGGTATATCACTCCTAAAATCAGTTTTTCATGCCCCTCTGAAAATTCTATCCAAACAGACTCTGTATGTGTTACTTCAGACTTAATACCCGTTTTTATCCAACAGTTCAAGCGATCTCGGACATACAATGCCACCCCACCCCCCCTCCCAATACTTCTATCTTCTTGGAACAATTTAAAACCCTGAATATGACATTCCGCAGGCATGTCTCGACTTTTTGAATTAAACCACGTCTCAGTTTAGGCAAATACATCAACGTTACCTACACAAGCAACTAATCTCAACTCGTCCATCTTATTCCTAGCACTACGGCAATTAGCATAATAAACATTGAAAGACTCTCCTTTCTCTTTACCCTTCCTGCTCATTTCTATTTTTCTACTAAACCTATTACTGTCCTTATCACCCAAGATCCCTGGCTTTTCAATATCTATCTCGTTCTTATTATTACTAGTTCCCCTAGAACTCGTAATATTACTACACTGGAACTTCACTGTTTTCCTGCCAAAACCCATACCACTAACTATTCCTAGTTTAAAGTCCTAACTGCTCCCTCCACTGCAGTTGCCAGTGCTCCCACCCCACACCTAGATAAGTGAACCCCATCCCTAGCATAAATGTCATTTCTGCCATAGAAGAGGTCCCAGTTGTCAATGAATGTTACCGCATTTTCCTTACAGTATTTGTCCAGCCAGCAATTGACACCAATTGCCCTGGACAACCATTCACTTCCAACTCCCCTCCTTGGCAAAATACCACATATGACAGGTTTCCCACCCTTACATCTAATTATTTTTATTGCTGACCTATACCTGCTAATCAGGTCCTCACTCCTACGTCTGCCAACATCGTTGCCTCCAGCACTGAGACAGATAATAGGATTGCTCCCATTACCTCTCATGATGTCATCCAGATGGCTAACAATATCCTCCATCCCAGCCCCAGGAAAGCAAACTCTCTGTCTCCTACTCCTGTCCTTCAAGCAGAACGCCCTATCCATATACCTAACTTGGCTATCCCCAACAACAACAATATTCGTACCTTCCTTAATGTCTTTCGTCGTGACGTTCCCAGTATTCGACTCACATTCGTCGGGTAGCACTGAGAATGTATTGGATGTTTCCACAACAGTTTCCACGGCAGTCTCTCTTCTTCATCGTTTCTACCTTTCCATTCGTCTTCTTGATCGTCAACTTCTTTCCCTACTGTCCAGCCACTGACCAGTTTCCCTTCTTGACCTGAGGACTCAAAACAGGAGGACTACTCCGAATCTTTTTGTTTTCCTCGGTCAGTCGCCGAATTTCCATATTCGCCAACCTCAATTCTTCCTTAAGCTGTTGGTAAAGTTGCTCGATGGAGAGCATCTTGCTTCAATTCTAGAGAGCGCGCAAACACGTCTTCACAGAGCCAAGTACACGTCAACACTGCGCAAAAGCCAACTCCATCAGGAGCTACTGCGCAGCACGTCCGCACGGCCCAATAGCGATGCGAACAATTAAAGAACAATTAATGTTCTCCATGATGGTCATGAGTGATTTCTCAACACTGAGGCGAAACAGGGAAGGGAGTGTCAGGGCGAGGCAGGGAAGGGAGTGTCAGGGCGAGGCAGGGAAGGGAGTGTCAGGGCGAGGCAGGGAAGGGAGTGTCAGGGCGAGGCAGGGAAGGGAGTGTCAGGGCGAGGCAGGGAAGGGCGTGTCAGGGCGAGGCAGGGAAGGGAGTGTCAGGGCGAGGCAGGGAAGGGAGTGTCAGGGCGAGGCAGGGAAGGGAGTGTCAGGGCGAGGCAGGGAAGGGCGTGTCAGGGCGAGGCAGGGAAGGGAGTGTCAGGGCGAGGCAGGGAAGGGCGTGTCAGGGCGAGGCAGGGAAGGGCGTGTCAGGGCGAGGCAGGGAAGGGCGTGTCAGGGCGAGGCAGGGAAGGGAGTGTCAGGGCGAGGCAGGGAAGGGCGTGTCAGGGCGAGGCAGGGAAGGGCGTGTCAGGGCGAGGCAGGGAAGGGAGTGTCAGAGCGAGGCAGGGAAGGGCGTGTCAGGGCGAGGCAGGGAAGGGAGTGTCAGGGCGAGGCAGGGAAGGGCGTGTCAGGGCGAGGCAGGGAAGGGCGTGTCAGGGCGAGGCAGGGAAGGGAGTGTCAGGGCGAGGCAGGGAAGGGAGTGTCAGGGCGAGGCAGGGAAGGGAGCGTCTGGGCGAGGCAGGGAAGGGAGTGTCAGGGCGAGGCAGGGAAGGGCGTGTCAGGGCGAGGCAGGGAAGGGAGTGTCAGGGCGAGGCAGGGAAGGGCGTGTCATGGGGAGGCAGGGAAGGGAGTGTCAGGGCGAGGCAGGGAAGGGAGTGTCAGGGCGAGGCAGGGAAGGGAGTGTCAGGGCGAGGCAGGGAAGGGCGTGTCAGGGCGAGGCAGGGAAGGGCCTGTCAGGGCGAGGCAGGGAAGGGAGCGTCAGGGCGAGGCAGGGAAGGGCGTGTCAGGGCGAGGCAGGGAAGGGCGTGTCAGGGCGAGGCAGGGAAGGGAGTGTCAGGGCGAGGCAGGGAAGGGAGCGTCAGGGCGAGGCAGGGAAGGGAGTGTCAGGGCGAGGCAGGGAAGGGAGCGTCAGGGCGAGGCAGGGAAGGGAGTGTCAGGGCGAGGCAGGGAAGGGCGTGTCAGGGCGAGGCAGGGAAGGGAGTGTCAGAGCGAGGCTGGGAAGGGAGCGTCAGGGCGAGGCACGGAAGGGAGTGTTAGGGCGAGGCAGGGAAGGGCGTGTCAGGGCGAGGCAGGGAAGGGCGTGTCAGGGCGAGGCAGGGAAGGGAGTGTCAGGGCGAGGCAGGGAAGGGAGTGTCAGGGCGAGGCAAGAAAGGGAGTGTCAGGGCGAGGCAGGGAAGGGCGTGTCAGGGCGAGGCAGGGAAGGGAGTGTCAGGGCGAAGCAGGGAAGGGCGTGTCAGGGCGAGGCAGGGAAGGGAGTGTCAGGGCGAGGCAGGGAAGGGAGTGTCAGGGCGAGGCAAGAAAGGGAGTGTCAGGGCGAGGCAGGGAAGGGCGTGTCAGGGCGAGGCAGGGAAGGGCGTGTCAGGGCGAGGCAGGGAAGGGAGTGTCAGGGCGAGGCAGGGAAGGGAGTGTCAGGGCGAGGCAGGGAAGGGAGTGTCAGGGCGAGGCAGGGAAGGGAGCGTCAGGGCGAGGCAGGGAAGGGAGTGTCAGGGCGAGGCAGGGAAGGGCGTGTCAGGGCGAGGCAGGGAAGGGAGTGTCAGGGCGAGGCAAGAAAGGGAGTGTCAGGGCGAGGCAGGGAAGGAAGTGTCAGGGCGAGGCAGGGAAGGGAGTGTCAGGACGAGGCAAGAAAGGGAGTGTCAGGGCGAGGAAGGGAAGGGCGTGTCAGGGCGAGGCAGGGAAGGGCGTGTCAGGGCGAGGCAGGGAAGGGAGTGTCAGGGCGAGGCAGGGAAGGGAGTGTCAGGGCGAGGCAGGGAAGGGAGTGTCAGGGCGAGGCAGGGACGAGAGTGTCAGGGCGAGGCAGGGAAGGGAGTGTCAGGGCGAGGCAGGGAAGGGAGTGTCAGGGCGAGGCAGGGAAGGGAGTGTCAGGGCGAGACAGGGAAGGGAGTGTCAGGGCGAGGCAAGAAAGGGAGTGTCAGGGCGAGGCAGGAAAGGGAGTGTCAGGGCGAGGCAGGGAAGGGAGCGTCAGGGCGAGGCAGGGAAGGGACTGTCAGGGCGAGGCAGGGAAGGGAGTGTCAGGGCGAGGCAAGCAAGGGAGTGTCAGGGCGAGGCAGGAAAGGGAGTGTCAGGGCGAGGCAGGGAAGGGAGTGTCAGGGCGAGGCAGGGAAGGGAGTGTCAGGGCGAGGCAGGGAAGGGAGCATCAGGGCGAGGCAGGGAAGGGAGTGTCAGGGCGAGGCAGGGAAGGGAGCGTCAGGGCGAGGCAGGGAAGGGAGTGTCAGGGCGAGGCAAGAAAGGGAGTGTCAGGGCGAGGCAGGAAAGGGAGTGTCAGGGCGAGGCAGGGAAGGGAGCGTCAGGGCGAGGCAGGGAAGGGAGCGTCAGGGCGAGGCAGGGAAGGGAGAGTCAGGGCGAGGCAGGGAAGGGTGTGTCAGGGCGAGGGAGGGAAGGGAGCGTCAGGGCGAGGCAGGGAAGGGGGTGTGAGGGCGAGGCAGGGAAGGGAGTGTCAGGGCGAGGCAGGGAAGGGAGCGTCAGGGCGAGGCAGGGAAGGGAGTGTCAGGGCGAGGCAGGGAAGGGAGCGTCAGGGCGAGGCAGGGAAGGGAGTGTCAGGGCGAGGCAGGGAAGGGAGTGTCTACAAGTACATGTACAGGGTATACAGAACTAACTGGCATCACTGACATACTTATATATAGACATCCGCTGGTTGTGCTGAGCATTTCGGGGAAATTAGGACAATTATGTCCCAGGATGCGACCCACACCAGACTTCAGTAGTGTCAGCCTGAGCTGGAAGACTTCAGTAGTGTCAGCCTGAGCAGTAGTGTCAGCCTGGCTGGAAGACTTCAGTAGTGTCAGCCTGAGCTGGAAGACTTCAGTAGTGTCAGCCTGAGCTGGAAGACTTCAGTAGTGTCAGCCTGAGCTGGAAGACTTCAGTAGTGTCAGCCTGAGCTGGAAGACTTCAGTAGTGTCAGCCTGAGCTGGAAGACTTCAGTAGTGTCAGCCTGAGCTGGAAGACTTCAGTAGTGTCAGCCTGAGCTGGAAGACTTCAGTAGTGTCAGCCTGAGCTGGAAGACTTCAGTAGTGTCAGCCTGAGCTGGAAGACTTCAGTAGTGTCAGCCTGAGCTGGAAGACTTCAGTAGTGTCAGCCTGAGCTGGAAGACTTCAGTAGTGTCAGCCTGAGCTGGAAGACTTCAGTAGTGTCAGCCTGAGCTGGAAGACTTCAGTAGTGTCAGCCTGAGCTGGAAGACTTCAGTAGTGTCAGCCTGAGATGGAAGACTTCAGTAGTGTCAGCCTGAGCTGGAAGACTTCAGTGGTGTCAGCCTGTGCTGGGAAGACTTCAGTAGTGTCAGCCTGAGCTGGAAGACTTCAGTAGTGTCAGCCTGAGCTGGAAGACTTCAGTAGTGTCAGCCTGAGCTGGAAGACTTCAGTAGTGTCAGCCTGAGCTGGAAGACTTCAGTAATGTCAGCCTGAGCTGGAGACTTCAGTAGTGTCAGTCTGAGCTGGTCAAGACTTCAGTAGTGTCAGCCTGAGCTGGAAGACTTCAGTAGTGTCAGCCTGAGCTGGAAGACTTCAGTAGTGTCAGCCTGAGCTGGAAGACTTCAGTAGTGTCAGCCTGAGCTGGAAGACTTCAGTAGTGTCAGCCTGAGCTGGAAGACTTCAGTAGTGTCAGCCTGAGCTGGAAGACTTCAGTAGTGTCAGCCTGAGCTGGAAGACTTCAGGAGTGTCAGCCTGAGCTGGAAGACTTCAGTAGTGTCAGCCTGAGCTGGAAGACTTCAGTAGTGTCAGCCTGAGCTGGAAGACTTCAGTAGTGTCAGCCTGAGCTGGTGTCAGACTTCAGTAGTGTCAGCCTGAGCTGGAAGACTTCAGTAGTGTCAGCCTGAGCTGGAAGACTTCAGTAGTGTCAGCCTGAGCTGGAAGACTTCAGTAGTGTCAGCCTGAGCTGGAAGACTTCAGTAGTGTCAGCCTGAGCTGGAAGACTTCAGTAGTGTCAACCTGAGCTGGAAGACTTCAGTAGTGTCAGTCTGAGCTGGAAGACTTCAGTAGTGTCAGTCTGAGCTGGGAGACTTCAGTAGTGTCAGTCTGAGCTGGAAGACTTCAGTAGTGTCAGCCTGAGATGGAAGACTTCAGTAGTCTCAACCTGAGCTGGAAACTTGAGAAGTGTCAGCCTGAGCTGGGAGACTTCAGTAGTGTCAGCCTGAGCTGGAAGACTTCAGTAGTGTCAGCCTGAGCTGGAAGACTTCAGTAGTGTCAGCCTGAGCTGGAAGACTTCAGTAGTGTCAGCCTGAGCTGGAAGACTTCAGTAGTGTCAGCCTGAGCTGGAAGACTTCAGTAGTGTCAGCTGAGCTGGACTTCAGACTTCAGTAGTGTCAGTCCTGAGCTGGTAGACTTCAGTAGTGTCAGCCTGAGCTGGAAGACTTCAGTAGTGTCAGCCTGAGCTGGAAGACTTCAGTAGTGTCAGCCTGAGCTGGAAGACTTCAGTAGTGTCAGCCTGAGCTGGAAGACTTCAGTAGTGTCAGCCTGAGCTGGAAGGCTTCAGTAGTGGCAGCCTGAGCTGGAAGACTTCAGTAGTGTCAGCCTGAGCTGGAAGACTTCAGTAGTGTCAGCCTGAGCTGGAAGACTTCAGTAGTGTCAGCCTGAGCTGGAAGACTTCAGTAGTGGCAGCCTGAGCTGGAAGACTTCAGTAGTGGCAGCCTGAGCTGGAAGACTTCAGTAGTGTCAGCCTGAGCTGGAAGACTTCAGTAGTGTCAGCCTGAGCTGGAAGACTTCAGTAGTGTCAGCCTGAGCTGGAAGACTTCAGTAGTGTCAGCCTGAGCTGGAAGACTTCAGTAGTGTCAGTGAGCTGGAAGACTTCAGTGAGCTGAGCTGCAAGACTTCAGTAGGGTCAGCCTGAGCTGGAAGACTTCAGTAGTGTCAGCCTGAGCTGGAAGACTTCAGTAGTGTCAGCCTGAGCTGGAAGACTTCAGTAGTGTCAGCCTGAGCTGGGAGACTTCAGTAGTGTCAGCCTGAGCTGGAAGACTTCAGTAGTGTCAGCCTGAGCTGGAAGACTTCAGTAGTGTCAGCCTGAGCTGGAAGACTTCAGTAGTGTCTGTCTGAGCTGGAAGACTTCAGTAGTGTCTGTCTGAGCTGGAAGACTTACTTCAGTAGTGTCAGCCTGAGCTGGAAGACTTCAGTAGTGTCTGTCTGAGCTGGAAGACTTCAGTAGTGTCTGTCTGAGCTGGAAGACTTACTTCAGTAGTGTCAGCCTGAGCTGGAAGACTTCAGTAGTGTCAGCCTGAGCTGGAAGACTTCAGTAGTGTCAGCTGGAAGACTGAGTGTCAGCTGAGCTGGGAGACTTCAGTAGTGTCTGCCTGAGCTGGAAGACTTCAGTAGTGTCAGCCTGAGCTGGGAGACTTCAGTAGTGTCAGCCTGAGCTGGAAGAATTCAGTAGTGTCAGCCTGAGCTGGGAGACTTCAGTAGTGTCAGCCTGAGCTGGGAGACTTCAGTAGTGTCAGCCTGAGCTGGGAGACTTCAGTAGTGTCAGCCTGATCGTGGAGACTTCAGTAGTGTCAGCCTGAGCTGGAAGACTTCAGTAGTGTCAGCCTGAGCTGGGAGACTTCAGTAGTGTCTGCCTGAGCTGGAAGACTTCAGTAGTGTCAGCCTGAGCTGGGAGACTTCAGTAGTGTCAGCCTGAGCTGGAAGAATTCAGTAGTGTCAGTAGTGTAGTGTCAGCTGGCAGACTTCAGTAGTGTCAGCCTGAGCTGGAAGACTTCAGTAGTGTCAGCCTGAGCTGGAAGACTTCAGTAGTGTCAGCCTGAGCTGGAAGACTTCAGTAGTGTCAGCCTGAGCTGGAAGACTTCAGTAGTGTCAGCCTGAGCTGGAAGACTTCAGTAGTGTCAGCCTGAGCTGGAAGACTTCAGTAGTGTCAGCCTGAGCTGGAAGACTTCAGTAGTGTCAGCCTGAGCTGGAAGACTTCAGTAGTGTCAGCCTGAGCTGGAAGACTTCAGTAGTGTCAGCCTGAGCTGGAAGACTTCAGTAGTGTCAGCCTGAGCTGGAAGACTTCAGTAGTGTCAGTCTGAGCTGGAAGACTTCAGTAGTGTCAGCCTGAGCTGGAAGACTTCAGTAGTGTCAGCCTGAGCTGGAAGACTTCAGTAGTGTCAGCCTGAGCTGGAAGACTTCAGTAGTGTCAGGCTGAGCTGGAAGACTTCAGTAGTGTCAGCCTGAGCTGGAAGACTTCAGTAGTGTCAGCCTGAGCTGGAAGACTTCAGTAGTGTCAGTCCTGAGCTGGAAGACTTCAGTAGTGTCAGCCTGAGCTGGAAGACTTCAGTAGTGTCAGCCTGAGCTGGAAGACTTCAGTAGTGTCAGCCTGAGCTGGAAGACTTCAGTAGTGTCAGCCTGAGCTGGAAGACTTCAGTAGTGTCAGCCTGAGCTGGAAGACTTCAGTAGTGTCAGCCTGAGCTGGAAGACTTCAGTAGTGTCAGCCTGAGCTGGAAGACTTCAGTAGTGTCAGCCTGAGCTGGAAGACTTCAGTAGTGTCAGCCTGAGCTGGAAGACTTCAGTAGTGTCAGCCTGAGCTGGAAGACTTCAGTAGTGTCAGCCTGAGCTGGAAGACTTCAGTAGTGTCAGCCTGAGCTGGAAGACTTCAGTAGTGTCAGCCTGAGCTGGAAGACTTCAGTAGTGTCAGCCTGAGCTGGAAGACTTCAGTAGTGTCAGCCTGAGCTGGAAGACTTCAGTAGTGTCAGCCTGAGCTGGAAGACTTCAGTAGTGTCAGCCTGAGCTGGAAGACTTCAGTAGTGTCAGCCTGAGCTGGAAGACTTCAGTAGTGTCAGCCTGAGCTGGAAGACTTCAGTAGTGTCAGCCTGAGCTGGAAGACTTCAGTAGTGTCAGTCTGAGCTGGAAGACTTCAGTAGTGTCAGCCTGAGCTGGAAGACTTCAGTAGTGTCAGTCTGAGCTGGAAGACTTCAGTAGTGTCAGTCTGAGCTGGAAGACTTCAGTAGTGTCAGCCTGAGCTGGAAGACTTCAGTAGTGTCAGTCTGAGCTGGAAGACTTCAGTAGTGTCAGCCTGAGCTGGAAGACTTCAGTAGTGTCAGCCTGAGCTGGAAGACTTCAGTAGTGTCAGCCTGAGCTGAGCTGAGCTGGAAGACTTCAGTAGTGTCAGCCTGAGCTGGAAGACTTCAGTAGTGTCAGCCTGAGCTGGAAGACTTCAGTAGTGTCAGTCTGAGCTGGAAGACTTCAGTAGTGTCAGCCTGAGCTGGAAGACTTCAGTAGTGTCAGCCTGAGCTGGAAGACTTCAGTAGTGTCAGCCTGAGCTGGAAGACTTCAGTAGTGTCAGCCTGAGCTGGAAGACTTCAGTAGTGTCAGCCTGAGCTGGAAGACTTCAGTAGTGTCAGCCTGAGCTGGAAGACTTCAGTAGTGTCAGCCTGAGCTGGAAGACTTCAGTAGTGTCAGTCTGAGCTGGAAGACTTCAGTAGTGTCAGTCTGAGCTGGAAGACTTCAGTAGTGTCAGCCTGAGCTGGAAGACTTCAGTAGTGTCAGCCTGAGCTGGAAGACTTCAGTAGTGTCTGTCTGAGCTGGAAGACTTCAGTAGTGTCAGCCTGAGCTGGAAGACTTACTTCAGTAGTGTCAGCCTGAGCTGGAAGACTTACTTCAGTAGTGTCAGCCTGAGCTGGAAGACTTCAGTAGTGTCAGCCTGAGCTGGAAGACTTCAGTAGTGTCTGTCTGAGCTGGAAGACTTACTTCAGTAGTGTCAGCCTGAGCTGGAAGACTTTAGTAGTGTCTGTCTGAGCTGGAAGACTTACTTCAGTAGTGTCAGCCTGAGCTGGAAGACTTCAGTAGTGTCAGTCTGAGCCTGAGCTGGTGTCTGAGCTGGAAGACTTCAGTAGTGTCAGCTTGAGCTGGAAGACTTACTTTAGTAGTGTCAGCCTGAGCTGGAAGACTTACTTCAGTAGTGTCAGCCTGAGCTGGAAGACTTCAGTAGTGTCTGTCTGAGCTGGAAGACTTACTTCAGTAGTGTCAGCCTGAGCTGGAAGACTTACTTCAGTAGTGTCAGCCTGAGCTGGAAGACTTCAGTAGTGTCTGTCTGAGCTGGAAGACTTCAGTAGTGTCAGCCTGAGCTGGAAGACTTCAGTAGTGTCAGCCTGAGCTGGAAGACTTCAGTAGTGTCAGCCTGAGCTGGAAGACTTCAGTAGTGTCAGCCTGAGCTGGAAGACTTCAGTAGTGTCAGCCTGAGCTGGAAGACTTCAGTAGTGTCAGCCTGAGCTGGAAGACTTCAGTAGTGTCAGCCTGAGCTGGAAGACTTCAGTAGTGTCAGCCTGAGCTGGAAGACTTCAGTAGTGTCAGCCTGAGCTGGAAGACTTCAGTAGTGTCAGCCTGAGCTGGAAGACTTCAGTAGTGTCAGCCTGAGCTGGAAGACTTCAGTAGTGTCAGCCTGAGCTGGAAGACTTCAGTAGTGTCAGCCTGAGCTGGAAGACTTCAGTAGTGTCAGCCTGAGCTGGAAGACTTCAGTAGTGTCAGCCTGAGCTGGAAGA
>NW_027197234.1:22500-65727 GCF_038502225.1 Cherax quadricarinatus | reverse complement strand
CACCATGGTGATGATACAGTGACACCATGGTCCTTGTTGACACCATGGTGGTGATACAGTGACACCATGGTCCTTGCTGACACCATGGTGATGATACAGTGACACCATGGTCCTTGCTGACACCATGGTGATGATACAGTGACACCATGGTCCTTCCTGACACCATGGTGATGATACAGTGACACCATGGTCCTTGCTGACACCATGGTGATGATACAGTGACACCATGGTCCTTGCTGACACCATGGTGATGATACAGTGACACCATGGTCCTTGCTGGCACCTTGGTGATGATACAGTGACACCATGGTCCTTGCTGACACCATTGTGATGATACAGTGACACCATGGTCCTTGCTAACACCATGGTGATGATACAGTGACACCATAGTCCTTGCTGACACCATGGTGATGATACAGTGACACCGTGGTCCTTGCTGACACCCTGGTGATGATACAGTGACACCATGGTCCTTGCTGGCACCATGGTGATGATACAGTGACACCATGGTGATGATACAGTGACACCATGGTGATGATACAGTGACACCATGGTCCTTGCTGGCACCATGGTGATGATACAGTAGCACCGTGGTCCTTGCTGACACCATGGTGATGATACAGTAGCACCGTGGTCCTTGCTGGCACCATGGCGATGATACAGTGACACCATGGTCCTTGCTGACACCATGGTGATGATACAGTGACACCATGGTCCTTGCTGACACCATGGCGATGATACAGTGACACCATGGTCCTTGCTGACACCATGGTGATGATACAGTGACACCATGGTCCTTGCTGACACCATGGTGATGGTACAGTGACACCATAGTCCTTGCTGACACCATGGTGATGATACAGTGACACCATAGTCCTTGCTGACACCATGGTGATGATACAGTGACACCGTGGTCATGCTGACACCATGGTGATGATACAGTGACACCATGGTCCTTGCTGACACCATGGTGATGATACAGTGACACCATGGTCCTTCTTGACACCATGGTGATGATACAGTGACACCATGGTCCTTGCTGACACCATGGTGATGATACAGTGACACCATGGTCCTTGCTGACACCATGGTGATGATACAGTGACACCATGGTCCTTGCTGACACCATGGTGATGATACAGTGACACCATGGTCCTTGCTGACACCATGGTGATGATACAGTGACACCATGGTCCTTGCTGACACCATGGTGATGATACAGTGACACCATGGTCCTTGCTGACACCATGGTGATGATACAGTGACACCATGGTCCTTGCTGACACCATGGTGATGATACAGTAGCACCGTGGTCCTTGCTGACACCATGGTGATGATACAGTAGCACCGTGGTCTTTACTGACACCATGGTGACGATACAGTAGCACCGTGGTTTTTGCTGACACCATAATGATGATACAGTGACACCATGGTCCTTGCTGACACCATGGTGATGATACAGTGACACCGTGGTCCTTGCTGACACCATGGTGATGATACAGTGACACCATGGTCCTTGCTGACACCATGGTGATGATACAGTGACACCATGGTCCTTGCTGACACCATGGTGATGATACAGTGACACCATGGTAATGATACAGTGACACCATTGTCCTTGCTGACACCATGGTGATGATACAGTGACACCATGGTCCTTGCTGACACCATGGTGATGATACAGTGACACCATGGTCCTTGCTGACACCATTGCGATGATACAGTGACACCATGGTCCTTGCTGACACCATGGTGATGATACAGTGACACCATGGTCCTTGCTGACACCATGGTGATGATACAGTGACACCATGGTCCTTGCTGACACCATGGTGATGATACAGTGACACCATGGTCCTTGCTGGCACCATGGTGATGATACAGTAGCACCGTGGTCCTTGCTGACACCATGGTGATGATACAGTGACACCATGGTCCTTGCTGACACCATGGTGATGATACAGTGACACCATGGTCCTTGCTGACACCATGGTGATGATACAGTAGCACCGTGGTCCTTGCTGACACCCTGGTGATGATACAGTGACACCATAGTCCTTGCTGACACCATGGTGATGATACAGTGACACCGTGGTCCTTGCTGACACCATGGTGATGATACAGTGACACCATGGTCCTTGCTGACACCATGGTGATGATACAGTGACACCATTGTCCTTGCTGACACCATGGTGATGATACAGTGACACCATGGTCCTTGCTGACACCATGGTGATGATACAGTGACACCGTGGTCCTTGCTGACACCATGGCGATGATACAGTGACACCATGGTCCTTGCTGACACCATGGTGATGATACAGTGACACCATGGTCCTTGCTGACACCTTGGTGATGATACATTGACACCATGGTCCTTGATGACACCATGGTGATGATACAGTGACACCATGGTCCTTGCTGGCACCATGGTGATGATTCAGTAGCACCGTGGTCCTTGCTGACACCATGGTGATGATACAGTGACACCATGGTCCTTGCTGGCACCATGGTGATGATACAGTGACACCATGGTCCTTGCTGGCACCATGGTGATGATACAGTAGCACCGTGGTCCTTGCTGACACCATGGTGATGATACAGTAGCACCGTGGTCCTTGCTGACACCATGGTGATGATACAGTGACACCATGGTCCTTGCTGACACCATGGTGATGATACAGTAGCACCGTGGTCCTTGCTGACACCATGGTGATGATACAGTGACACCGTGGTCCTTGCTGGCACCATGGTGATGATACAGTAGCACCGTGGTCTTTGCTGACACCATGGTGATGATACAGTAGCACCGTGGTCCTTGCTGACACCATGGTGATGATACAGTAGCACCGTGGTCCTTGCTGACACCATGGTGATGATACAGTGACACCATGGTCCTTGCTGGCACCATGGTGATGATACAGTAGCACCGTGGTCCTTGCTGACACCATGGTGATGATACAGTAGCACCGTGGTCCTTGCTGACACCATGGTGATGATACAGTAGCACCGTGGTCCTTGCTGGCACCATGGTGATGATACAGTAGCACCGTGGTCCTTGCTGACACCATGGTGATGATACAGTAGCACCGTGGTCCTTGCTGGCACCATGGTGATGATACAGTAGCACCGTGGTCCTTGCTGACACAAAATTGATGATAAAACTCTTAGTTAAACCGATTTTGCCTCCCGACTTAAACCAAGTTACGAAATCCTGGCTGACAGTTAGTTCCACACTGCATTCCTGCACCCACAGTGTAGCAACTCTCACAACTATATTGCCAAACCTCACTTTTCTTCCCAGTCCCGAGATGACGTCACTCCTCACAATATATACAACCATGTTTCTTACTCTTTATTTTGTATCTACTGATGACCTCAGCTGGAGGTCAATATGTATATATATATATATATATATATATATATATATATATATATATATATATATATATATATATATATATATATATATATATATATATATATATATATATATATATATATATATATATATATATATATATATATATATATATATATATATATATATATTTATATATATATATATATATATATATATATATATATATATATATATATATATATATATATGTATGTGTGTGTGTATATGTGTGTATGTAAAACAAACTTTGTGAAAAAAATAGTGAAATTTGAAGGGCTTTCATGATTTTTCACAATATCAATGAAATGGAAAATTAATGGAACGGGTGAGGGCTTATAAGACTGATATATCACCTCCTGGTCAACATCCAACACCTCAACCTTCCTTTATGATGGTGCGGGTGAGATGGTCAGAGAATAATCAAACAGCTTAAAATTTTCTCTAATTTTATCAATTATAAATGAACCTAATTTGTAAAATCCTAAGCCAATATTCATATTAAAATCTAAACGTTTTTATGATGCCTGATTCAATTATATTTCTCTCAACCATAGACCTGGTTGATGCAACTTTCTCGGTTTATTGAAAATTAATTGAATGGGTAAATTTCTCTCATGAATGAACACTGCATTAGACTCTTGTCCGGTTCTGTATTTATGTTGTTGTAATCTTAGTTCAAAACTTTTCCCAGTTTGACCGTAGTAAAGTTTATCGCATTTTGTACAAGGAATCTTGTAGACACAGCTATCAGCATTTTGGAGGAATTTTTAATCCCAAGTTTTTTACTGTATAAAGATTTTTATATACAACTTTGATTTTCAGATTCTTAAGTAGAGAAGGTATATCAAGAAGGTTTTCATGGTATGGAAGAACCAA
Source organism: Cherax quadricarinatus (assembly GCF_038502225.1). Classification (NCBI taxonomy): domain Eukaryota; kingdom Metazoa; phylum Arthropoda; class Malacostraca; order Decapoda; family Parastacidae; genus Cherax; species Cherax quadricarinatus. The sequence goes on along the minus strand of NW_027197234.1, from coordinate 61,448 downwards.
AATATTCTTAACTGAATATGACTGTCATTCTTTTCTGAATTGTAAAAAGTATTTCTAGCAATTTTAAAAGATTTATCAGTTAAGAATTTTGGGTATTTTACATCATTAGCTAATAAATCTTCAGAATTTCTTCACCAATGAACTCTGGGCTGCAGATACATGAAGCTCTCAACAACACTGATGAGAATGTATAGAGTTTAAACTCTATCACGATGTGAAGATGAAAGTTAAGACACTTGTGCAACATCTGGTTATGTTTATTGTAGACGTTTCGCCATCCAGTGGCTTTATCAATACAGATTCTTGGACATACTAAGAAAACAGAAGAACTATATACGAAAGATGAGGTAATCAGTCCCTCAGCCTTGGAGGTGGTGTTTAGAGATTCTGAAGCAGATGCAAGGAGACTGGCGCTTATATAGGCGTCAGTGAATAGGGACGTGTAGCAGACGAGGGCATAGTCACTGGTAGGCGGGATTCCCCAGTGGAAGTAGGTCCTTCCCAAATTGATGGGTTAGTTGTTGTAGCCGTGAAGAAGGTCTTGTAGATGTCCTCTGAACCAAGATACCATGATGTTGCAGTGTCTGACAAGTTGTGCAAGACAGGTATACAATACCGACAATATGAAAGTTAAGACACTTGTGCAACATCTGGTTATCTTTATTGTAGACGTTTTGCCATCCAGTGGCTTTATCAATACAGATTCTTTAGACGTAATAAGAAAACAGAAGAACTATATACAAAAGATGAGGTAATCAGTCCCTCAGCCTTGGACAGCCCTGGTTGCAAAAGACGTTGAAAAAGCTTTTGACACTGTCTGGCACGAAGGGCTCAAGTACAAACTCTGCACTAACCTTTAACCTTTAACTCGTAAACTCGTCTGCAACTTCCTAGACGGCCGTACCATGAGAATCAAATTCCAAGGCTGTTACTCTGACTACTTCACACTAAATGCCAGAGTACCCCAGGGATCTGTCCTCTCTCCTACCCTCTACATTTTATACACTAACGACATTCCAACACCTGTATACCACAACTCCATCACACTAGCCTATGCAGACGACGTTACACAACTTATCACTCATGCCAATATAGATACACTCACACACAAAACACAAAATGAGGTCGACAGGATAGCTATCTGGGAACAAAAATGGAGGATCAAAACCAATGCAGCTAAATCCAGCAATACGTATTTTAACTACAGGAAACGTGAACCTCCATTACCTGTCGAGCTCAGAACAGCTGGCACCCGCACTTACATCCCCATTACACAATCTGTCACTGTCCTTGGCGTTAACATGACTCACGAAATCGTAATGACACGATTGCAAACAAACCATACCACGGGCGGGATTGAACCCGCGGTCAGAGAGTCTCAAAACTCCAGACCGTCGCGTTAGCCACTGGACGGTCTGGAGTTTTGAGATTGACCGCGGGTTCAATCCCTCCCGTGGTATTGTTTGTTTGGCGTTAATCTTAACTACCTTCTTCGTTTACACGGACACATTCACTCAAGACATGCAATAGCTAGTAAGGCCCTTGCGGGCCTCTACAAGCTGAAACATGCCTCTCAACGCACCAAACTACACCTCTACAAATCCCTTATACGTCCTCTGATAACTTACTCTCCTCTAGCTCTCTCTCTTGCAGCAAAAACAAACTTACTTAAACTGCAGCGTGTCCAGAACAAGGCGCTGCGCTGGGTGCTTGATGTCAGATGGGAGGACTTCGCCACATGCGAGTCTCTACATGCCCACTTAGACATCCCTGCGCTGAATCTGTACTGGAAGACGCTCAGTGACAGACAGATAGACAAACTTGAGACACGACATGACTACTGGACCTCTCTCCTTGACGAAGACATTCGCAGACCCACAAACCAACACAACCTTTTCTACTCCTTGCATGATCCTGCTCCTAACCTTATTTACAAATAACCTTGGATTTCCTAACAGGTACCTTCTATGACAGGTACCATTCTCTGACTCACGTTCGCCCTAGCTTTTGGGTTAAGACATGGCTCAGTTCTACACTCCTCTCTAGCGCTAAACGTCGCATGTCCCTTCCCGCTCACCCCACCGGAGTCCCAACAGAAGAGCCTGAATTTCTCTTCTCAATATCTGTCCCACGATCGCCTCGCTGCTGAGTTAAGTCCTGGCTCTATTTCTGCGACTAAGAACACTCCTCTCCAGCACTATTCTTCGTCTGTCCCGTCTTCCCCGCTCATCCCATTTGGGATCTTACCTGAACTTTCGTTCGTTCGTTCGTTCGCATCTGCTTCAGAATCTCTACAACCACGGTGCTATAAACACCACCTCCAAGACTGAGGGACTGATTACCTCATCTTTTGTATACAATTCTTGTGCTTTCTTATTATGTCCAAAGAATCTGTATTGATAAAGCCACTGGATGGCGAAACGTCTACAATAAAGATAACCAGATGTTGCACAAGTGTCTTAACTTTCATCTTGTCGGTATTGTATACCTGTCTTGCACAACGATGTGAAGAATAATAGTGCACATAGGAGCAGTTATTTGTTGGTCTTCTCTATATTTTGAATTTAAAATCATGGTTCCCTTTAATAATTTAAACATCTAAAACAGGTAACAAGTTATTTTGTTCCAACTCAACAGTAAATTTTAATTCAAGAGAAAAATTGTTTATATATCTTTATTTTTAGGCATTAGACATAAAAAAGAACAAAAAAGGTACAATACCGTGAGTGGAACGATACACAAATAACATCATCGTAAACTCCTGTCTTCTGTGTGCGAGTTATTTGTGTATTAGACATAAAACATCATCAACATATCTGTGCCACTTAGCTCTGTTTAAAGGATTTTGTTAAGCATTCTTGTTTCAAAATATTCCATATACATATTGATGAGGACAGGTGAGAGAGGATTTCCCATTGTCATACCAAAATTGTGAGTGCAAAACTTACCACTGAACACAAACTTTGCATCAACGTTACAAAGTTTAATAAGCTCAATGATTGTAGGTACTGGCAATAGTAAATTACAATTATCAAGTTCTTCAGAAAGGAAACTTAATAAATCATCAACTGGAACTTTTGTAAACAAGGAAGTAATGTCAAAATTAACCATATTATAATTATTTAAATCGGTCATGGCGCTTAATTTATCCACTAAATCTGTATTGTTTTAAAAAAAAATTCCAACAACTTTAGTAATATGCAAATTTATGTTACTAATATTTTCGTATTTAAAAAATCTTTGAGGACAATGGGGAATAATTTGTTTAATGACATAAATTATATTAATTTTATCACTGGATAAAATAGAAGATTTTCGAAAGTTACAAAAAGCTTTTAGCAATTTCCATATTAATAACTGTTTTAAAGTCGCAAAACTTAGACCAAAACCTAGAACAGCGGTTGTATTTCTATCCAATGTTTCGTCTGGAAAGTTAATTACAAAACTGTTATCGGCAGATTTAATCCAGTCACTGTATTGTATAATTTTTTTTTAATTTATTTCTGAGTTTATTACAGCAATGAGCTAACTTTGTTTCCATTCTGATGGAACAGCCTGATTAAAAAAATATTTTTTTCCTTTTCAAAATTTCTGAATGCCTCATTTTTTTTTCTATTTTACTAATTACAAGATGTTTCTGAAGAATAATTATCATGAAATCATCAAAAGGGGGATCTTTCACGTCAAGGAGTCTATTTGGCAAGAGATTTGCTCAAAGCTTGTTCATTCAGACAATTTTTTTTAAAAATAAGTCGAATTTTAAGGCTGTGTGAGTTGATCAGTGTGGAGGAAAACTGAGGAACAACAGAAATAAGATTAGGAAAGTTTACCGAGAATATTCTGAAGAGTCGTGTGATATCCATTGATGTAATAAGATCACGGTAAACAGGTGATATCATAATATGCAGAACCACCACTGAAAAAAACACAGTGAAATTCTAGGCGCTTTCGTGATATCTCATATTTTCAAGGAAGTGTAAAAAAATAACAGAACAGCTGGATAATGATCTAAATTATCTAAAACACCCAAAACATTTAATTGATAAATCCTCTAAAACTGCTAGAAATACTTTAACAATTCAAAAAGAAGTAACAGTCATATTCAGCTAAGAATATTTTTGGTTCTCCCTTACCATGAAAACCTTCTTGATATACCTTCCCTACTTAAGAATTTTAAAATCAAAGTTGCATTTAAATATCTTGATACAGTAAAAAAAAACTTCTGATAAAAAATTTCCCAAAATGCTGACGGCTGTGTCTACAAGATCCCTTGTTCAAAATGTAATAAAGTTTACTACGGTCAAACTGGGAAAAGTCTTGAACTAAGATTACAACATAAATGCAGCATTAGAACTGTACAATAGTTTAATGTTATGTTTCTTCATTTGATATATTTTAACCATCCAATTAATATTTGAAAAGCTGAGAATGTTGGATCAAACATGTCTGTGGTTGAGAGAAATATAAGTGAATAAAGCTTTAAAAAAAATTTTGATTTTATTATGAATATTAGTTTATTAATATAGAAAGTATATATATATATATATATATATATATATATATATATATATATATATATATATATATATATATATATATATATATATATATATATATATATATATATATATATATTATATACATTATATATATATATTATATATACATATTATATATACATATATATGCAAAACAACCACTCTGAAAAAATAGAGAAATTCCAAGCGCTTTCGTGACTACTCACATTATCAAGGAACTATGAAAGTAAACCATCCAAGGAAGCTATATAAGGGGTCTGGCCAGCACCTCACTATCAGATCCCACAACGGTTAAACACCTGATGCGCGCCGACCCAACTTGGATAGGTCCTTTGCACAACTCACCCACAAACTATTCTACCCAAGAAAATTTAAAAATTATTTGTCCAGTGTATTATTAAATTCTTCCCAAATTCTATTAATTATAAATGGATCTAATTTATATAAACCAAAGGAAATATTCATATTATTGTCAAAACTGCTTTTTATGAAACAAGATTCAATTATATTCCTGTCGACCATGGACTTGCTTGATACTACTTTCTCAACTTTTTGAAAATCAATTGGATGGTTAAAATCTCTTACATGAATAAATAGAGCATTGGAATCTTGTCCAGTTCTAATGCTATATTTATGTTGTTTTAATCTTAGTTCGAGATTTTTACCAGTTTGACCGTAATAAACTTTATCGCAAATTTTACAAGGAATCTTATAGAAACATCCATCAGCATTTTGGGGGGAATTCTTTATCAAAAGTTTTTTTACTGTATCAAGATTTTTGAATACAACTTTAATATTAAAAGTCTTAAGAAGAGAAGGCATATCAACCAAGTTTTCATGGAAAGGGAGAACCAACATATTTTTAGTTGAATAAGGCTGGTTGTCCCTTTTTGGATTGTAAAAAGTATTTCTAGCAACTTTAAAAGATTTATCAATTACATTTCTTGGGTATTTTAAATCATTACCTATTTCATAAATTTTGGATATTTCCTCATCTATGAACTCAGGACTACAAATTCGTAAAGCTCTCAGAAACATTGATGAGAGCTTTACGAATTTGTAGTAGTAGTGGTAGTAGTAGTAGTAGTAGTAGTAGTAGTAGTAGTAGTAGTAGTAGTAGTAGTAGTAGTAGTAGTGGTAGGAGTAGTGGTAGTAGTAACAGTGGTAGGAGTAGTAGTAGTAGTAGTAGTAGTGGTGGTAGGAGTAGAAGTAGTAGTAGCAGTGGTAGGAGTAGTAGTAGTGGTAGTAGTAGTAGTAGTAGTGGTGGTAGGAGTAGTAGTAGTAGTGGTAGGAGTAGTAGTAGTAGTGGTAGGAGTAGTAGTTGTAGTATTAGTGGTAGGAGTAGTAGTAGTAGTGGTAGGAGTAGCGCAGCAGCAGCAGTAGCAGCAGGGCAGCAGTCAGCGAGAGCTAGTGCCCAGCAGCAGCTACAATGCAGCAGCAAGCAGCGGCAGCCCCAGCAGCTAGCAGCCAGCAGCAGCTAGCAGCAGCAGCAGCAGCAGCAGCAGCTAGCTGCCCAGCAGCAGCAGCAGCAGCAGCAGCAGCAAGCACCAGCATCAGCAGCAGCAGCATCAGCAGCAGCTAGCTGCAGCAGCAGCAGCAGCAGCAGTAGCTAGTGCCCCACAAGTAGCAGCAGCAGCAGCAAGCAGCAGCAGCAGCAGCAGCAGTAGCAGCAGAGCAGTAGCCCAGCAGGGCGTAGTAGCAGCAGGGAGCAGTAGTAGCAGCAGCAGTAGCAGCAGCAGCAGTAGCAGCAGTAGTAGCAGTAGCAGCAGTAGTAGCAGTAGGGTAGCTTAGTGGGGCTTTCATTGAGGAGGAGGAGCCAGTCAAATACCAAGAAGGAGGAGCACTGAAAGGCAGCTAGGTGCCCACGAGGGAGCTAGGTGCCCACACGAGAGCTAGGTGCCCACAAGGGAGCTAGGTGCCCACAAGGGAGCTAGGTGCCCACAAGGGAGTTAGGTGCCCACACGAGAGCTAGGTGCCCACAAGGGAGCTAGGTGCCCACGAGGGAGCTAGGTGCCCACAAGGGAACTAGGTGCCCACACGGAAGCTAGGTGCCCACAAGGGAGCTAGGTGCCCACAAGGGAGCTAGGTGCCCACACGGGAGCTAGGCGCCCACAAGGGAGCTAGGTGCCCACAAGGGAGCTAGGTGCCCACAAGGGAGCTAGGTGCCCACAAGGGAGCTAGGTGCCCACACGGGAGCTAGGTGCCCACAAGGGAGCTAGGTGCCCACACGGGAGCTAGGTGCCCACAAGGGAGCTAGGTGCCCACAAGGGAGCTAGGTGCCCACAAGGGAGCTAGGTGCCCAAAAGGGAGATAGGTGCCCACAAGGGAGCTAGGTGCCCACAAGGGAGCTAGGTGCCCACAAGGGAGCTAGATGCCCACAAGGGAGCTAGGTGCCCACAAGGGAGCTAGGTGCCCACAAGGGAGCTAGGTGCCCACAAGGGAGCTAGGTGCCCATAAGGGAGCTAGGTGCCCATAAGGGAGCTAGGTGCACATAAGAAAGCTTGGTGCTTTCTTGTGGGCACTTAGCTCCCTTGTGGCCACTTAGCTCCCTTGTGGGCACCTAGCTCCCTTGTGGGCACCTAGCTCCCTTGTGGGCACCTAGCTCCCTTGGAGCTAGGAGTTAGGTGCCCACACGGGAGCTAGGTGCCCACAAGGGAGCTAGGTGCCCACAAGGGAGCTAGGTGCCCACGAGGGAGCTAGGTGCCCACACGGGAGCTAGGTGCCCACAAGGGAGCTAGGTGCCCACACGGGAGCTAGGTGCCCACAAGGGAGCTAGGTGCCCACGAGGGAGCTAGGTGCCCACACGGGAGCTAGGTGCCCACGAGGGAGCTAGGTGCCCACAAGGGAGCTAGGTGCCCACAAGGGAGCTATGTGCCCACAAGGGAGCTAGGTGCCCACAAGGGAGCTAGGTGCCCATAAGGGAGCTAGGTGCCCACAAGGGAGCTAGGTGCCCACACGGGAGCTAGGTGCCCACAAGGGAGCTAGGTGCCCACAAGGGAGCTAGGTGCCCACAAGGGAGCTAGGTGCCCACAAGGGAGCTAGGTGCCCATAAGGGAGCTAGGTGCCCACAAGGGAGCTAGGTGCCCACAAGGGAGCTAGGTGCCCACAAGGGAGCTAGGTGCCCACAAGGGAGCTAGGTGCCCACAAGGAGCTAGGTGCCCACAAGGGAGCTAGGTGCCCATAAGGAAGCTAGGTGCACATAAGGAAGCTTGGTGCTTCCTTGTGGGCACTTAGCTCCCTTGTGGGCACCTAGCTCTTTTGTGGGCACCTATCTAACTTTTGGGCACCTAGCTCCCTTGTGGGCACATAGCTTCCTTGTGGGCACCTAGCTCCCTTGTGGGCGCCTAGCTCCCTTATGGGCACCTAGCTCCCTTGTGGGCACCTAGCTCCCTTGTTGGCACCTAGCTCCCTTGTGGGCACCTAGCTCCCGTGTGGGCACCTAGCTCCCTTGTGGGCACATAGCTCCCTTGTGGGGACCTAGCTCCCTTGTGGGCACCTAGCTGCCTCGTGGGCACCTAGCTCCCTTGTGGGCAACAGGCTCCCTCGTGGGCACCTAGCTCCCTTGTGGGCACCTAGCTCCCTTTCAGTGCTCCTCTTTCTTGGTATTTGACTGGCTCCTCCTCCTCCTTACTACCTCCCCACTACTACTACTACTACTACTACTACTACTACCACCACCAACACCACTACTACTACTACTCCTACCACTACTACTACTACTACTACTACTACTACTACCACCACCTCTACTACCACCACTACTACTACTACTACTGCTACTACCACTACTACTACTACTACCACTACTACTACTACTACTACTACTACTACTACTCCTACCACTACTACTACTACTACTCCTACTACTACCACCACCACCACCACCACTACTACTACTACTACCACTAGTACTTCTACTACCACTACTACTTCTACTACTACTATTACTACTACTACCACCACTACTACTACTACTACCACTACTACTTCTACTACCACCACCTGCCTATATATACGCATCCTACTCTTCCTTTCGTCAGTGTGACTTTGTCAATGGTCCACGAGGGACCGAAATGTCTTTGTAAGCTCCTCTCTTCTATGTGCGGGTGATTTGTGTAATATTATTATTATTATTATTATTATTATTATTATTATTATTATTATTATTATTATTATTATTATTATTATTATTATTATTATTATTATTATTATTATTATTATTATTATTATTATTATTATTATTATTATTATTATTATTATTATTATTTTTATTATTATTATTATTATTATTATTATTATTATTATTATTATTATTATTATTATTATTATTATTATCAATATTATAATTATTATTATTATAATTGTTGTTATTAATGGTGTAATAGCTATACCACTAGGGGCGGGAATGTACAGGGAAGTGGAGCTCCATTTCTGTGGATCAAGAGCCCTTCACCCGGATCACTGCACCTTCCTTGAAGTAAGTCTACAGCATCACAAGATGGAAGATGATGGAGCTGAGATGAGGCAAGATGTTGCTCAAGTGTGCAAAGAAGATTCAGGGGAGGTTTTAAAAGAAGGTTCTGAGGAGGTTTTTAAAGAAGGTTCTGAGGAGGTTTATAAAGAAGGTTCTGAGGAGGTTTTTAAAAGAAGGTTCAGAGGAGGTTTTTAAAGAAGGTTCAGATGAGGTTTTTAAAGAAGGTTCTGAGGAGGTTTTTAAAGAAGGTTCAGAGGAGGTTTTTAAAGAAGGTTCAGAGGAGGTTTTTAAAGAAGGTTCTGAGGAGGTTTATAAAGAAGGTTCTGAGGAGGTTTTTAAAGAAGGTTCAGAGGAGGTTTTTAAAGAAGGTTCAGAGGAGGTTTTAAAAGAAGGTTCTGAGGAGGTTTTAAAAGAAGGTTCTGAGGAGGTTTATAAAGAAGGTTCAGAGGAGGTTTTAAAAGAAGGTTCAGAGGAGGTTTATAAAGAAGGTTCAGAGGAGGTTTTTAAAGAAGGTTCAGAGGAGGTTTATAAAGAAGGTTCAGAGAAGGTTTTTAAAGAAGGTTCTGAGGAGGTTTTTAAAGAAGGTTCAGAGGAGGTTTTTAAAGAAGGTTCAGAGGAGGTTTATAAAGAAGGTTCAGAGAAGGTTTTTAAATAAGGTTCTGAGGAGGTTTTTAAAGAAGGTTCAGAGGAGGTTTTTAAAGAAGGTTCAGAGGAGGTTTTTAAAGAAGGTTCAGAGGAGGTCTTTAAAGAAGGTTCAGAGGAAGTTTTTAAAGAAGGTTCAGGGGAGGTTTATAAAGAAGGTTCTGAGGAGGTTTTTAAAGAAGGTTCAGAGGAGGTTTTTAAAGAAGGTTCAGAGGAGGTTTATAAAGAAGGTCCAGAGGAGGTTTTTAAAGAAGGTTCAGAGGAGGTTTATAAAGAAGGTTCTGAGGAGGTTTTAAAAGAAGGTTCTGAGGAGGTTTTTAAAGAAGGTTCAGAGGAGGTTTTAAAAGAAGGTTCTGAGGAGGTTTTTAAAGAAGGTTCTGAGGAGGTTTTTAAAGAAGGTTCAGAGGAGGTTTTTAAAGAAGGTTCAGGGGAGGTTTTTAAAGAAGGTTCTGAGGAGGTTTTTAAAGAAGGTTCAGATGAGGTTTATAAAGAAGATTCAGGGGAGGTTTTAAAAGAAGGTTCAGAGGAGGTTTATAAAGAAGGTTCAGAGGAGGTTTTTAAAGAAGGTTCAGAGGAGGTTTTTAAAGAAGGTTCTGAGGAGGTTTTTAAAGAAGGTTCTGAGGAGGTTTTTAAAGAAGGTTCTGAGGAGGTTTTTAAAGAAGGTTCTGAGGAGGTTTTTAAAGAAGGTTCAGAGGAGGTTTTTAAAGAAGATTCAGAGGAGGTCTTTAAAGAAGGTTCAGAGGAGGTTTATAAAGAAGGTTCAGAGGAGGTTTTTAAAGAAGGTTCAGAAGAGGTTTTTAAAGAAGGTTCAAAAGAGGTCTTTAAAGAAGGTTCAGAGAGAGAGAATGGGTCCCTGGACCCTTATCTACCTCTGTAATCCTGTAACTGCCGCCCACAGGATGAACCTAGGGCGCCAGGATGAACCTAGGGCGCCAGGATGAACCTAGGGCGCCAGGATGAACCTAGGGCGCCAGGATGAACCTAGGGCGCCAGGATGAACCTAGGGCGCCAGGATGAACCTAGAACGCCAGGATGAACCTAGGGCGCCAGGATGAACCTAGGACGCCAGGATGAACCTAGGGCGCCAGGATGAACCTAGGACTCCAGGATGAACCTAGGGCGCCAGGATGAACCTAGAACGCCAGGATGAACCTAGGGCGCCAGGATTTACCTAAAACGCCAGGATGAACCTAGGGCTCCAGGATGAACCTAGGACGCCAGGATGAACCTAGGGCGCCAGGATGAACCTAGGGCGCCAGGATGAACCTAGGACGCCAGGATGAACCTAGGGCGCCAGGATGAACCTAGAACGCCAGGATGAACCTAGGGCGCCAGGATGAACCTAGAACGCCAGGATGAACTTAGGGCTCCAGGATGAACCTAGGACATCAGGATGAATCTAGGGAGCCAGGATGAATCTAGGGCGCCTGGATGAACCTAGGACGTCAGGATGAATCTAGGGGGCCAGGATGAATCTAGGGTGCTAGGATGAACCTAGGGCGCCAGGGTGAAACTAGGACGCCAGGTTGAGTCTAGGACGCCAGGATAAACCTAGGGCGCCAGGATGAACCTAGGACGCCAGGATGAACCTAGAGCGCCAGGATGAACCTTGGGCGCCAGGATGAACCTAGGACGCCAGGATGAATCTAGAGCGCCAGGATAAACCTAGGGCGCCAGGATGAACCTAGGACGCCAGGATAAGCCTAGGACGCCGGGATGAACCTAGGACGCCAGGATAAACCTAGGACGCCGGGATGAACCTAGTTCGCCAGGATGAACCTCGGACGCCCGGATGAACCTAGGGCGCCAGTATGAACCTAGCACGCCAGGATGAACCTAGGGGGCCAGGATAAACCTAAGACGCCGGGATGAACCTAGGGTGCCAGGATGAACCTCGGATCCCCGGATGAACCTAGGGCGCCAGAATGAACCTAGCACGCCAGGATGAACCTAGGACGCCAGGATGAACGTAGGGCGCCAGGATGAACCTAGGATGCTAGGGTGAACCTAGGACGCCAGGATGAACGTAGGGCGCCTGGATGAACCTAGGACGCCAGGATGAACCTAGGACGCTAGGGTGAACCTAGGGCGCCATGATGAACCTAGGACGCCAGGATGAACCTAGGACGCTAGGGTGAACCTAGGGCGCCATGATGAACCTAGGACGCCAGGATGAACCTCGGATCCCCGGATGAACCTAGGGCGCCAGAATGAACCTAGCACGCCAGGATGAACCTAGGACGCCAGGATGAACGTAGGGCGCCAGGATGAACCTAGGACGCTAGGGTGAACCTAGGACGCCAGGATGAACGTAGGGCGCCTGGATGAACCTAGGACGCCAGGATGAACCTAGGACGCTAGGGTGAACCTAGGGCGCCATGATGAACCTAGGACGCCAGGATGAACCTAGGACGCTAGGGTGAACCTAGGGCGCCATGATGAACCTAGGACGCCAGGATGAACCTACGACGCCAAGATGACGCTGGTAGGATAACTATATGCAAATCCCATTGCTTAAAAGGCCTGTGGAGAAGACCAAGACAACACCTTTAAAACTGTCATTAAGAATCTCAAACTTCATTTCTGTCCTCGAGTACGCAGCGCCAGCCTGACTGAGTCGCCAGGGTCGGCGTACCTGTCGCCAGTCGCCACAAGTGGCGAACTGTACTTGGAACTGTCGTGAATATGAGATTATTCATTTTTTTTAATAAATTGAGTAACTCAATTTCAGTATTTTGGTATAAAAATAGCCTGGTTAATTTCACTTCCCTTTCGCCACACCAGTGATTGTATATACAAAGTAGGCTGGTCACTCAGGAAGGAGAGAGAGAGAGAGAGAGAGAGAGAGAGAGAGAGAGAGAGAGAGAGAGAGAGAGAGAGAGAGAGAGAGAGAGAGAGAGAGAGAGAGAGAGAGAGAGAGAGAGAGAGAGAGAGAGAGAGAGAGAGAGAGAGAGAGAGCGAGTGGTACTGGAGCTAATGAAATGTACTAGGAAGATAAACTTAATGGTGCCCAACCTTTTAACAGGAGCAGCAGAGAGAGAGGAAAGAAGGGTGAGCACGTGGTCCTGACGTACAAACTATTCACAGAGGATTGGAGCGAGTGGATAGGGAAGGAATGAGTTGTGGGAAGAGGGAAGCGGTGGACATAGATGGAACAAGAAGACACACACACACACACACACACACACACACACACACACACACACACACACACACACACACACACACACACACACACACACACACACACATCTTCTTGGACTGCAAGAAGGTCATCGACACAGTTCCTCACAAGAGAGTAGTGCACAAGCTAGAGGATCAGGCGCGTATAACAGGAAGGGCACTGCAATGGATCAGAGAATACCTGACAGGGAGGCAACAGTGAGTCATGGTACGTGATGAGGTATCACAGTGGGCAATTGTGACGAGCGGGGTCCTACAGGGGTCGGTCCTAGGACCAGTGCTATTTTTGGTATATGTGAACGACATGACGGAAGGGATAAACTCAGAAGTGTCCCTGTTCGCAGATGAAGTGAAGTTAATGAGGAGAATAAAATCAAATGAGGATCAGGCAGGACTACGAAGAGACCTGGACAGGCTGGAAACCTGGTCCAGCAATTGGCTTCTCGAATTTAATCCCGCCAAATGCAAAGTCATGAAGATCGGGAAGGCGCAAAGAAGACCTCAGACAGAGTATAGGCTAGGTGGCCAAAGACTGCAAACCTCGCTCAAGGAAAAAGATCTTGGGGTGAGTATAACACCGAGCACGTCTCCGGAAGCGCATGTCAACCAGGTAACTGGTGCTGCACATGGGCGCCTGGCAAACCTGAGAATAGCGTTTCGATAACTTAGTAAGGAATCGTTCAGGACACTGTACACCGTGTACATTAGGCCCATACTGGAGTATGCAGCACCAGTTTGGAACCAACACCGGGTCAAGCACGTCAACAAATTAGAGAAAGTGCAAAGGTTTGCAACAAAGCTGATTCTAGAGTTAAGGGGAATGTCCTACGAGGAAAGATTAAGGGAAATCGGCCTGACGACACTGGAGGACAGAAAGGTTAGGGAAGACATGATAACGACATACAAAATACTACGTGGAATTGACAAGGTGGACAAAGACAGGATGTTCCAGAGATGGGACACAGAAACAAAGGGTCACATTTGGAAGTTGAAGATTCTTATGTGTCAAAGGGATGTTAGGAAGTATTTCTTCAGTCATAGAGAGGCCTGGAAGTTAGAACCCTGGGAGTGAGAGCCCTGAGAGTGAGAGCCCTGGAAGTGAGAGCCCTGGAAGTGAGGGCCCTGGGAATGAGAGTCCTGGGAGTGAGAGCCTTGGCAGTGAGAGCCCTGGAAGTGATTGTCCTGGAAATAAGAGCTTCGGGAGTGAGAACCCTGGGAGTGAGAGCATTGGGAGTGAGAGCCCAGGGAGTGAGAGCCCTGGGAGTGAGAACCCTGGAAGTGAGAGCCCTGGGAATGAGAGCCCTGGGAGTGAGAGCCCTAGGAGTGAGAACCCAGAGAGTGAGAACACTATTAGAGAGAGCCCTGAGAGCGAGAACCCTGGGAGAGAGAGTCCTGGGAGTGAGAACCCTGCGAGAGAGTCCTGGGAGTGAGAACCCTGGGAGAGAGAGCACTGGGAGTGAGAACCCTGGGAGAGAGAGCCCTGGGAGTGAGAACCCTGGAAGACAGAGCCTTGGAAGAGAGAGCCCTGGGAGTGAGAACCCTGGAAGAGAGAGCCCTGGAAGAGATAGCACTGGGAGTGAGAACCCTGGAAGTGAGAGCACTGGGAGTGAGAACCCTGGAAGAGAGAGCTTTTGGAGCGAGAGCCCTGGAAAAGAGAGCCCTGGGAGTGAGAACCCTGGGAGAGAGCCATGGGAGTGAGAACCCTGGGAGTGAGAGCCCTGGGAGTGAGAACCCTGGAAGAGAGAGCCCTGGAAGAGAGAGCCCTGGGAGTGAGAGCCCTGGAAGAGAGAGCCCTGGGAGTGAGAACTCTGGAAGAGAGAGCCCTGGGAGTGAGAACCCTGGAAGAGAGAGCCCCGGGAGTGAAAAATCTGGAAGAGAGAGCCCTTGGAGTGACAACCCGGGGAGTGAAAACCCTCGGAGAGAGCGCTCTGGGAGTGAGAACCCTGGAAGAGAGAACCCTGGAAGAGAGAACCCTGGGAGTGAGAACCCAGGGAGTGAGAACTCTGGGAAAGAGAGCCCTGGGAGTAAGTACCCTGGGAGTGAGAACCCTGAGAGAGAGAGCCCTGGGAGTGAGAACCTTGGGAGTGAGAGCCCTGGGAGAGAGAGCCCTGGGAGTGAGAACCCTGGGAGTGAGAGCCCTGGGAGTGAGAGCCCTGGGAGAGAGAACCCTGGGAGAGAGATCCCTTGGAGTGAGAATCCTGGGAGAGAGAGCAGTGGGAGTGAGAACTCTGGGAGAGAGAGCCCTGGGTGTGAGAACCCTAGGAGAGAGAACCCTGAGAGAGAGATCCCTGAGAGGGAGAACCCTGGGAGAGAGAACTCTAGGAGTGAGAACCCTGGGAGAGAGAGCCCTGAGAGAGAGAACCCTGGGAGTGAGAACCCTGGAAGAGAGAGCCCTGGGAGTGAAAAATCTGGAAGAGAGAACCCTTGGAGTGAGAACCCGGGGAGTGAAAACCCTGGGAGATAGCGCTCTCTGAGTGAGAACCCTGGAAGAGAGAACCCTGGAAGAGAGAACCCTGGGAGTGAGAACCCAGGGAGTGAGAACCCTGGGAAAGAGCCCTGGGAGAAAGTACCCTGGGAGTGAGAACCCTGGGACAGAGAGCCCTGGGAGTGAGAAACCTGGAAGAGAGAGCCATGGGATTGAGAACCCTGGGAGAGAGAGCCCTGGGAGTGAGAACTCTGGAAGAGAGAGCCCTGGGAGTGAGAACCCTGGAAGAGAGAGCCCTGGGAGTGAAAAATCTGGAAAAGAGAGCCCTTGGAGTGAGAACCCGGGGAGTGAAAACCCTGGGAGAAAGCGCTCTGGGAGGGAGTGAGAACCTTGGAAAAGAGAACCCTGGAAGAAAGAACCCTTGGAGTGAGAACTCAGGGAGTGAGAACTCTGGGAAAGAGAGCCCTGGGAATAAGTACCCTGGGAGTGAAAACCCCGAGAGAGAGAGAGCCCTGGGAGTTAGAACTCTGGGAGAGAGAGCCCTGGGAGTGAGAACCCTGGGAGAGAGAACCCTGGGAGAGAGATCCCTGGGAGTGAGAACCCTGGGAGAGAGAGCCCTGGGAGTGAGAACCCTGGGAGAGAGAGCCTTGGGAGAGAGAACCCTGGGAGAGAGATCCCTGGGAGTGAGAACCCTGTGAGAGAGAACCCTGGGAGAGAGATCCCTGGGAGTGAGAACCCTGGGAGAGAGAACCCTGGGAGTGAGAACTTTGAGAGAGAGAGCCCTGGGAGCGAGAACCCTGGGAGAGAGAACCCTGGGATAAAGATCCATGGGAGTGAGAACCCTGGGAGAGAGAGCCCTGGGAGTGAGAATACTGGGAGAGAGAGCCCTGGGAGAGAGAAAACCCTCGGAGAGAGAGCCCTGGGAGAGAGAACCCTTAGAGAGAGAACAATGGGAGAGAGAGCCCTGGGAGAGAGAACCCTGGGAGAGAGATCCCTGGGAGTGAGAACCCTGGGAGAGAGAGCGCTGGGAGTGAGAACTCTGGGAGAGAGAGCCCTTGGAGTGAGAACCCTGGGAGAGAGAACTCTGTGAGAAAGATCCCTGTGAGTGAGAACCCTGGGAGAGAGAGCCCTGGGAGTGAGAATCCTGGGAGAGAGAGCCCTGAGAGAGAGAAAACCCTCGGAGAGAGAGCCCTGGGAGAGAGAACCCTGGGAGAGAGAACCCTGGGATAAAGATCCCTGGGAGTGAGAACCCTGGGAGAGAGAGCCCTGGGAGTGAGAATCCTGGGAGAGAGAGCCCTGGGAGAGAGAAAACCCTCGGAGAGAGAGCCCTGGGAGAGAGAACCCTTAGAGAGAGAACAATGGGAGAGAGAGCCCTGGGAGAGAGAACCCTGGGAGAGAGATCCCTGGGAGTGAGAATCCTGTGAGAGAGATCCCTGGGAGTGAGAACTCTGGGAGAGAGAGCCCTGGGAGTGAGAACCCTGGGAGAGAGAACCCTGTGAGAAAGATCCCTGTGAGTGAGAACCCTGGGAGAGAGAGCCCTGGGAGTGAGAATCCTGGGAGAGAGAGCCCTGAGAGAGAGAAAACCCTCGGAGAGAGAGCCCTGGGAGAGAAAACCCTGGGAGAGAGAACCCTGGGAGAGAGAACCCTGGGAGAGAGATCCCTGGGAGAGAGAACCCTGGGAGTGAGAACCCTGGGAGAGAGAGCCCTGGAAGAGAGAACCCTGAGAGAGAGAACCCTGGGAGAGAGAACCCTGGGAGAGAGAGCCCTGGGAGAGAGAACCCTGGGAGATGGAACCCTGGGAGTGAGAACCCTGGGAGAGACAACCCTGGGAGAGACAACCCTGGGAGTGAGAACCCTGGGAGTGAGAACCCTGGGAGTGAGAACCCTGGGAGTGAGAACTCTGGGAGCGAGAACCCAGGGAGAGAGAATCCTGAGAGAGAGTACACTGGGAGTGAGAACCCTGAGAGTGAGAACCTTGGGAGTGAGAATCCTTGGAGAGAGAACCCTGGGAGTGAGAACCCTGGGAGTGAGAGCCCTGGGAGAACCATGGGAGTGAAAACCCTGGGAGAGAAAACCCTGGGAGTGAACCCTGGGAAAGAGAACCCTGGGAGAAAAAACCCTGGGAGAGAGAACCCTGGGAGAGAGAACCCTGTGAGAGAAAGCCATGTGAGAGAGAACCCTGGGAGAGAGAGCCCTGCTAGAGAGAACCCTGGGAGAGAGAACCATGTGAAAGAGAACACTGGGAGAGAGAGAGAGCCCTGGGAGAGAGAGCCCTGGCAGAGAGAACCCTGGGAGAGAGCCCTGGGAGAGAGAACCCTGGGAGAGAGAACCCTGGGAGAGAGAACCCTGGGAGAGAGAATCCCGGGAGAGAGAACCCTGGGAGAGAGAACCCTGGGAGAAAGAACCCTGGGAGAGAGAACCCTTGGAGTGAGAACCCTGGGAGGGAGAACCCTGGGAGAGAGATCCCTGAGAGAGAGAACCCTGGAAGAGAGAACCCTGGGAGAGAGAACCCTGGGAGAGAGAACCCTGGGAGAGAGAACCCTGGGAGAGAGAGCCCTGGGAGAGAGAACCCTGGGAGAGTGATCCCTGGGAGAGAGAACTCTGGAAGAGAGAACCCTGGGAGAGAGAACACTGGTAGAGAGAACCCTGGGAGAGAGAACCCTGGGAGAGAGAACCCTGGGCGAGAGAACCCTGGGAGAGAGAAACCTGGGAGAGAGAACCCTGGGAGAGAGAACCCTGGGAGAGAGAACCCTGGGAGAGAGAGCCCTGGGAGAGAGAGCCCTGGGAGAGAGAACCCTGGGAGAGAGAGCCCTTGGAGAGAGAGCCCTGGGAGAGAGAACCCTTGGAGAGAGAACCCTGGGAGAGAGAACTCTTGGAGAGAGGACCCTGTGAGAGAGAACCCTTGGAGAGAGAGTCCTGGGAGAGAGAACCCTGGGAGAGAGAGCCCTGGGAGAGAGAACCCTGGGAGAGAGAACTCTAGGAGAGAGAACCCTGGGAGAGAGAACCCTGGGAGAGAGAACACTGGTAGAGAGAACCTTGGGAGAGAGAACCCTGGGAGAGAGAACCCTGGGCGAGAGAACCCTGGGAGAGAGAAACCTGGGAGAGAGAACCCTGGGAGAAAGAACCCTGTGAGAGAGAACCTTGGGAGATAGAACTCTGTGAGAGAGAACCCTGGGAGAGAGAGCCCTGGGAGAGAGAGCCCTGGGAGAGAGAACCCTGGGAGAGAGAGCCCTTGGAGAGAGAGCCCTGGGAGAGAGAACTCTTGGAGAGAGGACCCTGTGAGAGAGAACCCTGGGAGAGAGAGTCCTGGGAGAGAGAACCCTGGGAGAGAGAGCCCTGGGAGAGAGAACCCTGGGAGAGAGAACCCTGGGAGAGAGAACCCTGGGAGAGAGAACTCTAGGAGAGAGAACCCTGGGAGAGAGAACCCTGGGAGAGAGAACTCTTGGAGAGAGGACCCTGTGAGAGAGAACCCTGGGAGAGAGAGTCCTGGGAGAGAAAACCATGGGAGATAGAACCCTGGGAGAGAGAATCCTGGGAGATAGAACCATGGGAGAGAGAACCCTGGGAGAGAGAACCATGGGAGAGAGAACTCTTGGAGAGAGGACCCTGTGAGAGAGAACCCTGGGAGAGAGAGTCCTGGGAGAGAGAACCCTGGGAGAGAGAGCCCTGGGAGAGAGAACCCTGGGAGAGAGAACCCTGGGAGAGAGAACCCTGGGAGAGAGAACTCTAGGAGAGAGAACCCTGGGAGAGAGAACCCTGGGAGAGAGAATCCTGGGAGAGAGAACCCTGGGAGAGAGAACCCTGGGAGATAGAGCCCTGGGAGAGAGAGCCCTGGGATAGAGAATCCTGGGAGAGAGAACCCTGGGAGAAAACACCCTGGGAGAGAGAGCCCTGGGAGAGAGAACCCTGGGAGAGAGAACCCTGGGAGAGAGAACCCTGGGAGAGAGAACCCTGGGAGAGAGAACCCTGGGAGAGAGAGCCCTGAGAGAGAGAGCCCTGTGAGAGAGAACCCTGGGAGTGAGAACCCTGGGAGAGAGAACCCTGGGAGAGAGAACCCTGGGAGAGAGATCCCTGGGAGAGAGAACCCTGAGAGAGAGAGCCATGGGAGAGAGAGCCCTGGGAGAGAGAACCCTGGTAGAGAGAACCCTGGGAGAGAGAACCCTGGGAGAGGGAACCCTGGGAGAGAGAACCCTGGGAGAGGGAACCCTGGTAGAGAGAACCCTGGGAGATAGAACCCTGGGAGAGAGAACCCTGGGAGAGAGAACCCTGGGAGAGAGAACCATGGGAGATAGAACCCTGGGAGAGAGAATCCTGGGAGATAGAACCCTGGGAGAGAGAACCCTGGGAGAGAGAACCCTGGGAGAGAGAACCATGGGAGATAGAACCCTGGGAGAGAGAATCCTGGGAGAGAGAGCCCTGGGAGATAGAACCCTGGGAGAGAGAACCCTGGGAGATAGAACCCTGGGAGAGATAACCCAGAGAGAGAGAACCCTGGGAGATAGAACCCTGGGAGAGAGAACCATGGGAGAGAGAACCATGGGAGAGAGAACCCTGGGAGATAGAACCCTGGGAGAGAGAACCCTGGGAGATAGAACCCTGTGAGAGAGAACCCTGGGAGAGAGAACCCTGGGAGATAGAACCCTGGGAGAGAGAACCATGGGAGAGAGAACCATGGGAGAGAGAACCCTGGGAGATAGAACCCTGGGAGAGAGAACCCTGGGAGAGAGAACCCTGGGAGATAGAACCCTGGGAGAGAGAACCCTGGGAGATAGAACCCTGGGAGAGAGAACCCTGGGAGAGAGAACCATGGGAGAGAGAACCCTGGGAGATAGAACCTTGGGAGATAGAACCCTGGAAGAGAGAACCCTGGGAGAGAGAACCCTGGGAGAGAGAACCCTGGGAGAGAGAACCATGGGAGAGAGAACCATGGGAGGGAGAACCCTGGGAGATAGAACCCTGGGAGAGAGAACCATGGGAGAGAGAACCCTTGGAGATAGAACCCTGGGAGAGAGAACCCTGGGAGAGAGAACCCTGGGAGAGAGAACCCTGAGAGATAGAACCCTGGGAGAGAGAACCATGGGAGAGAGAACCCTGGGAGATAGAACCCTGGGAGAGAGAACCCTGGGAGAGAGAACCCTGGGAGATAGAACCCTGGGAGATAGAACCCTGGGAGAGAGAACCATGGGAGAGAGAACCCTGGGAGATAGAACCTTGGGAGATAGAACCCTGGAAGAGAGAACCCTGGGAGAGAGAACCCTGGGAGAGAGAACCCTGGGAGAGAGAACCCTGGGAGAGAGAGTTCACCTGAGTATCATAGTATTATGTGCGAAACATATTTTTCAAAAGCTTCACGTTGAACACCTTGAGCTCCACCTTGAGCACCACCTTGAGCACCACCTTGAGCACCAACTTGAGCACCACTTTGAGCTCCACCTTAAGCCCCACACCTTCAAGAGGGCTGGTACACACACACTGATAGTGAACTACGTAATATAATCGCCTTTAAATCCTTGAGCATTTCCTCGATATATTCTCTATTAGACCATCAGAGTAAATGAACGATTGTCAGTAATAGTACTCAACCTCATCAGCTGAAGAGGACCTCAAGTTACATATATATATATATATATATATATATATATATATATATATATATATATATATATATATATATATATATATATATATATATATATATATATATATATATATATATATATATATATATATATATATATATATCTTTTTATTGTCAAAATTCGTTACTTTTGGCTAATAGGGTTTAATCTAAAGGATTTTAATGACGATATTGAAAAGACGATAAAAACGTATAAGTTAAAAACGATGGTTTTCGACACTAATTCACAATATCAAAAAACATTAATCTTTTACCCGAAATTAAGCCGCTGTATTTGAAAAGTCAATTAATACACGTACCAGCTAATTATGCAAATTATTTTCAATGTTTTTTTTGCTATGTTCATTCCGTTGCTAATGAATTTATGTGACCTGTTGGACATGATGAATACGTGCGTAAGTGAAGCACTGTGAAGCAGCGTTAGTGAAGCACTGTGAAGCAGCGTTAGTGAAGCACTGTGAAGCAGCGTTAGTGAAGCACTGTGAAGCAGCGTTAGTGAAGCACTGTGAAGCAGCGTTAGTGAAGCACTGTGAAGCAGCGTTAGTGAAGCACTGTGAAGCAGCGTAAGTGAAGCACTGTGAAGCAGCGTTAGTGAAGCACTGTGAAGCAGCGTTAGTGAAGCAATGTGAAGCAGCGTTAGTGAAGCACTGTGAAGCAGCGTTAGTGAAGCACTGTGAAGCAGCGTTAGTGAAACACTGTGAAGCAGCGTTAGTGAAGCACTGTGAAGCAGCGTTAGTGAAGCACTGTGAAGCAGCGTAAGTGAAGCACTGTGAAGCAGCGTAAGTGAAGCACTGTGAAGCAGCGTTAGTGAAGCACTGTGAAGCAGCGTTAGTGAAGCACTGTGAAGCAGCGTTAGTGAAGCACTGTGAAGCAGCGTTAGTGAAGCACTGTGAAGCAGCGTTAGTGAAGCACTGTGAAGCAGAGTTAGTGAAGCACTGTGAAGCAGCGTTAGTGAAGCACTGTGAAGCAGCGTTAGTGAAGCACTGTGAAGCAGCGTTAGTGAAGCACTGTGAAGCAGCGTAAGTGAAGCACTGTGAAGCAGCGTAAGTGAAGCACTGTGAAGCAGCGTTAGTGAAGCACTGTGAAGCAGCGTTAGTGAAGCACTGTGAAGCAGCGTTAGTGAAGCACTGTGAAGCAGCGTTAGTGAAGCACTGTGAAGCAGCGTTAGTGAAGCACTGTGAAGCAGCGTTAGTGAAGCACTGTGAAGCAGCGTAAGTGAAGCACTGTGAAGCAGCGTTAGTGAAGCACTGTGAAGCAGCGTTAGTGAAGCAATGTGAAGCAGCGTTAGTGAAGCACTGTGAAGCAGCGTTAGTGAAGCACTGTGAAGCAGCGTTAGTGAAACACTGTGAAGCAGCGTTAGTGAAGCACTGTGAAGCAGCGTTAGTGAAGCACTGTGAAGCAGCGTAAGTGAAGCACTGTGAAGCAGCGTAAGTGAAGCACTGTGAAGCAGCGTTAGTGAAGCACTGTGAAGCAGCGTTAGTGAAGCACTGTGAAGCAGAGTTAGTGAAGCACTGTGAAGCAGCGTTAGTGAAGCACTGTGAAGCAGCGTTAGTGAAGCACTGTGAAGCAGCGTTAGTGAAGCACTGTGAAGCAGCGTTAGTGAAGCACTGTGAAGCAGCGTTAGTGAAGCACTGTGAAGCAGCGTTAGTGAAGCACTGTGAAGCAGCGTAAGTGAAGCACTGTGAAGCAGCGTAAGTGAAGCACTGTGAAGCAGCGTAAGTGAAGCACTGTGAAGCAGCGTTAGTGAAGCACTGTAACTGAGGCAACGATAGTGAAGCACTGTAACTGACGCAGTGTTACTGAAGCACTGTAACTGACGCAGTGTTACTGAAGCACTGTAACTGAGGCAGTGTTACTGAAGCACTGTAACTGAGGCAACGATAGTGAAGCACTGTAACTGACGCAGTGCTACTGAAGCACTGTAACTGAGGCAGTGTTACTGAAGCACTGTAACTGAGACAGTGTTACTGAAGCACTGTAACTGAGGCAACGATAGTGAAGCACTGTACCTGACGCAGTGTTTACCTGGAGAGTTTACCTGGAGAGAGTTTCGGGGGTCAACGCCCCCGCGGCCCGGTCTGTGACCAGGCCTCCTGGTGGATCAGCGCCTGATCAACCAGGCTGTTGCTGCTGGCTGCACGCAAACCAACGTACGAGCCACAGCCCGGCTGATCAGGAACTGACTTTAGGTGCTTGTCCAGTGCCAGCTTGAAGACTGCCAGGGGTCTGTTGGTAATCCCCCTTATGTGTGCTGGGAGGCAGTTGAACAGTCTCGGGCCCCTGACACTTATTGTATGGTCTCTTAACGTGCTAGTGACACCCCTGCTTTTCATTGGGGGGATGGTGCATCGTCTGCCAAGTCTTTTGCTTTCGTAGTGAGTGATTTTCGTGTGCAAGTTCGGTACTAGTCCCTCTAGGATTTTCCAGGTGTATATAATCATGTATCTCTCCCTCCTGCGTTCCAGGGAATACAGGTTTAGAAACCTCAAGCGCTCCCAGTAATTGAAGCACTGTAACTGAGACAGCGTTACTGAAGCACTGTAACTGAGGCAGTGTTACTGAAGCACTGTAACTGAGGCAGTGTTACTGAAGCACTGTAGCTGAGGCAGTGTTACTGAAGCACTGTAACTGAGACAGTGTTGCTGAAGCACTGTAACTGAGGCAGTGTTACTGAAGCACTGTAACTGAGGCAGTGTTACTGAAGCACTGTAACTGAGGCAGTGTTACTGAAGCACTGTAACTGAGACAGTGTTACTGAAGCACTGTAACTGAGACAGTGTTACTGAAGCACTGTAACTGAGGCAGTGTTACTGAAGCACTGTAACTGAGGCAGTGTTACTGAAGCACTGTAACTGAGACAGTGTTACTGAAGCACTGTAACTGAGACAGTGTTACTGAAGCACTGTAACTGAGACAGTGTTACTGAAGCACTGTAACTGAGGCAGCGTTACTGAAGCACTGTAACTGAGGCAACGATAGTGAAGCACTGTAACTGAGGCAACGATAGTGAAGCACTGTAACTGAGGCAACGATAGTGAAGCACTGTAACTGAGGCAACGATAGTGAAGCACTGTAACTGAGGCAACGATAGTGAAGCACTGTAACTGAGGCAACGATAGTGAAGCACTGTAACTGAGGCAACGATAGTGAAGCACTGTAACTGAGGCAACGATAGTGAAGCACTGTAACTGAGGCAGCGTTACTGAAGCACTGTAACTGAGGCAGCGTTACTGAAGCACTGTAACTGAGGCAACGATAGTGAAGCACTGTAACTGAGGCAACGATAGTGAAGCACTGTAACTGAGGCAACGATAGTGAAGCACTGTAACTGAGGCAGCGTTACTGAAGCACTGTAACTGAGGCAGCGTTACTGAAGCACTGTAACTGAGGCAACGATAGTGAAGCACTGTAACTGAGGCAGCGTTACTGAAGCACTGTAACTGAGGCAGCGTTACTGAAGCACTGTAACTGAGGCAGTGTTACTGAAGCACTGTAACTGAGGCAGTGTTACTGAAGCACTGTAACTGAGGCAGTGTTACTGAAGCACTGTAACTGAGGCAGTGTTACTGAAGCACTGTAACTGAGGCAGTGTTACTGAAGCACTGTAACTGAGGCAGTGTTACTGAAGCACTGTAACTGAGACAGTGTTACTGAAGCACTGTAACTGAGACAGCGTTACTGAAGCACTGTAACTGAGGTAGTGTTACTGAAGCACTGTAACTGAGGCAGTGTTACTGAAGCACTGTAACTGAGACAGTGTTAATGAAGCACTGTAACTGAGGCAGTGTTACTGAAGCACTGTAACTGAGGCAGTGTTACTGAAGCACTGTAACTGAGGCAGTGTTACTAAGCACTGTAACTTATTAAATCCTCTCCTTTTGGGAAAGGGACTCACCAGAAAATCACACTCTCCACTCGCTGTATTTCCCATGGTCAAATCATCAGGGATACAGACACTGTGTGCGGTCATGCACACACTGTGTCTGTATTCTGAATGACTTGGTGTCTGTATCCGCGTTTGAAGCTTCTTGATATCTGTATCCACGGGACAGACTCCTTCATGTCTGTATCCGCGGGGGAAAGTTCTTGATGTCTGTATCTGCGGGACAAGCTTCTTGATGTCTGTATCAGCGGGATAAGCTTCTTGATGTCCGTGTCTGCGGGACAAGTTCCTTGATGCCTGTATCTGCGGGAGAAGTTTCTTGATGTCTGTATCCTCGGGACAAACTTCTTGATGTCTGTATCTGCGGGACAAGCTTTTTGACGTCCGTATCTGTGGGACAAGCTCCATGATGTCTGTATCCGTCAGACAAGCTCCTTGATGTCTGTGTCCACGGGATAGGCTCCCACCTAACAAAGAAAAGACCCTGACCACCATCCTGACCAGCAACTGTACAGGCGAAGCTCTACATCCTGTTCACTACTAGGGACGCCTTTATCGCCGACTGCTTCAGCGATGGTGAGGCTGACAGGCTCGTCGCAACCCAGGGTATGAGGGTGATAAAAGACCATGACTTTGTGGGTAAAAAGTCTGTGTTAAGAGGCTAGATAGCGAAATCACCAGCCAAGTAACTAGAAAACTGTAGCAATTCACTGATGTTCACGACGATTGGGCCACTGTAGATGTGTTGACGGAGATTCCTGGCGCCTCCACGATGTTCAAGATCCGTTTTATCGAGATCTCCATGGGCTCTCAAGTAACACAGATCTAAATGGATTGTGAAAACGCGCAACTGCATTAAGTTTTATAACCTGCATGAACTGTATCACTGTAGGCAACAAGAGCATTTCACCCCTCCATGGAAGATGTGTTCATTTAATATCACATACCTACAAGTCCCTCCCAAGAAGCTCATTGCTAGTAATCCCTTCCTTAAATCTCTTGTTAGAGCAACTGCTCAAGAAGAAATTTCTCGCCTAGCTGGTAGTAATAAGTTATCACAAGTTATATACACTGATGGATCTAAACAGGAGTCTTCTGGCCGGGCTACATCTGCTTTTGTTGTCACCTCCCTAGTTAAGAACGACAATAAATTTGTTGAGTTAGGCATAAGAATTAACAACTGGGCGTCTACACTGCAAACTGAATCCTAATGGCGCTAAAGCTAACCTATGACACTGAGTTTGACTCTATCATCTTTACTGATTCTATGTCATCATTGAAGGCTCTTGACTCATATAATGACTCCAACAACATGCTCATTGGAGAAGCCAGGTATAGATACTCAAAAATCAGGGACAAAGGAATTAATGTACAATTGCTATGGATCCCATCACACATTAGATTACTCCTTCATGATAAAGTTGATATGTTAGCCAAGAAGAGTATCCAGAAGGAGAACGTAGAATATAACTTTGGTATAACTGTGTCTAGCATTAGGAATAATATTAGGAGAGAAGTAAATAATGAAAATGATTGTTATGGGAATGCAGTTAGAAGCCTGAGATGATCTATAACCCACTATGATAACATGAACGTAGATAAGTATGTTTATGGTGCAACTTGCAATGTGAACAGACTGACTGATGTTGTAGTGGCCAGGCTTAGGCTTGGTTACAAGTACTTCTGGCAGTTTGGGAGACACACAGATGATGATCAAACTAAATGTAAATTATGTGATCAGGCATATGGTCACTCTCTTGAACACTATGTGCTTAATTGTCCACTTATTGAGGAATACAGAGACAGACAGTATAATAACCTATGTGACATGTCAAGATATCTTATTAATGAAAATAAGATACCAGATATACTAAGCAAATTTCATAAATTTGCTTGTAACAGATAAGTGAACTGTAGATATGTAGATAAATAAAAATCCAAATGTACACCTGTTAACCCTTTTGGGGTCTAGTTCCTAGGCCTTTTGCGTATCCATATACTCTTGCACTACCGTCCACAGGATGGATATGGGGTGCCCAATAAACTAGCCACTTCTGTGGCAAAATATAAATCTAATCTCTCAAGTTCTGAGTGACGGTCTCCGCATCTCCTACTACCACGTCAGCCTCAGAAAGATCGAACCAAAGCGATTCTAGCACACTACCCCTTGTTGGAACTCTTATACTCACTTCACCAAGGACTGCCATCTGGAGGAACAATACTGAGGCAACGGAGGATATAGAGGAAAGGACTGTACCTCAAGCACTCGGTCAAAATGCCTCGCCTGCAAAAGTTCCCGTCGTACCGTTGCAGTTAAGTGCCCACCCGGAAAATAAACTGTAAATTAGAAGCTTGATGGTCATTATTATTATTAATATAATAATAAAAAAGAAGCGCTGAACCTACAAGGGTCATACATCGCAATTTGATGGTCAAAAGAAACTCATCCCCAGACTGCGACCTCTGCCATCACACAACTCCAAGTTGACAACCAGAAGATCCTGCAAATGACCCAACAACCTGCAACTGCAATATTCTCAGTTCCAACTCACCCAGACGGTGACCCCTACTCAGGACGTGTCCAGGAGACTGTGACTCCACCATTCAACTCTCTATCTCACTGTCTGTCTATCTGTCTGTCTCTGTCTCTGTCCTCTCTCTCTGTCTCTCGCCCTAACAACCTACCAAGCTTCGAGTTCCCTTATGGCGTCCGATCCACAGATATACTCTAAAATTATCTCGAACTAAGGGGACATCATTGTTCCAACTGACACTTCCAAACATCACCGTCCAAGTCAGTCCACCTGACACACCAGCTGCCTCCTACCAGATACCCAAACTACTCCACCTGACACACCAGCTGCCTCCTACCAGATACCCAAACTACTCCACCTGACACACCAGCTGCCTCCTACCAGATACCCAGACTACTCCACCTGACACACCAGCTGCCTCTTACCAGATACCCAAACTACTCCACTTGACACACCAGCTGCCTCCAACCAGATACCCAAACTACTCCACTTGACACACCAGCTGCCTCCTACCAGATACCCAAACTACCCCACCTGATCCACCAGCTGCCGCCTCCTAACTGCTAAAACATCGTCTGCAGAACAAGGACCATACACCTCCAAGGATGAAATCGAACCTGATGTCCTTCCTTCCCCTCCTCCTGACCTCAGGTCACCTCACCTTACTCTGACTTCCCCTCACCTCACACTGACCTTACCTCACCTCACCCTGACCTTACCTCACCTCACCCTGACCTCACATCACATTGACCTGACCTGACCTCACCCTGACTTCACCTCACCTCGCCCTGGCCTCATTTCACCTCGCCCTAACCTCCCCCCTCCTCCCCCTGACCTTTTACACCACACCGATAAATAAAGGCGACCATGAACGTCACCGAACTTCACACCGCACTCTGAAATAAAACTGTAAGAATTCCAGAGTTCCTAAAACACTTCTTGTCCCGACTAACGCCACATCATAGAAGTAAAAAGTTTAGGCCTATATTCAATGAATGAAAAACGCTATAAGCTCGAACTTACAAAGTAGGGTAAGAGAGCAGTGAGCGTCTGGACCCGGCTATAATGTACGACTAAGCTACAACAGTCCTCCAGGTCTCACTACTGGTCTCCAGGTCTCATTACTGGTCCCTAGGTCGCACTACTGGTCCTCTAGGTCTCACTATTGGTCCCCAAGCCTCACTACTGGTCACCAGGTCCACAGGTCCTCCAGGTTACAGCAGGTATTTTCGTTTCATAATTTCTCGGACAACTGCTGTGCTGTCTTCTGCTATTTTTCAATATTTTACTGTTTAAAGCTTTTCCTCACGTTTTCTTTCACTCATTTTGCCTTCCCGTTTTCCTTTGCACTTTACTGTCTTTCGTTTTCTTTTGAGCTTTTTGTCTTCCCATTTTCCTTTAAACTACATTATCTACCGTTTTCTTTAACATTTTATAGTCTTCCTCCCTCGAATGACTTCGAGAGTGTATAAATCTGTAGTGGAGGGAAGATGGGGTAGGGGTCGGCCTAGGAAAGGTTGGAGGGAGGGGGTTATGGAGGTTTTGTGTGCGAGGGGCTTGGACTTCCAGCTTGTTAGATAGGAGCAAATGGAGACAAATAGATTTTAGAACTTGACGTGCTGTTGGAGTGTGAGCAAAGTAACATTTATGAAGGGGTTCAGGGAAACCGGCAGGCCGGACTTGAGTCCTGGAGATGGGAAGTACAGTGTCTGCACTCTGAAAGAGGGGTGTTAATGTTGCAGTTTTATAACTGTAGTGTAAAGCACCCTTCTGGCAAGACAGTGATGGAGTGAATGATGATGAAAGTTTTCCTTTTTCGGGCCACCCTGCCTTGGTGGGAAACGACCGATGTGCTAATAAAAAACAATATATATATATGTATATATATATATATATATATATATATATATATATATATATATATATATATATATATATATATATATATATATATACAAACATTGATCTCTGGCCGAAAGAGACTCTAACCTACGAACCTTGGAACAAGGTACCGAGTGCTTTGCCATCCTCACCACACTGGACCAATACCTTGGTCTCCAACTCACGCTAGACGTTTTGATCCAAGGCAGCCAGCTTTCAAGGAGGAGGCTTACAGCTTTTCATCTCATCCAGTGTGGTGAGGATGGTAAAGGACTGCATACCTTATTCGTAGGTTCGAGTCTACTTCGGCCATTGATCAGTGTTTGAAAATATATATATATATAGCGAAAAAAATATATTTGATTGTGTTTGTTTAGTAATAAATTATTGTAAACAAATCTAAAATATTTTTAGTTGGGTTAGAATAATATAAATTGTTCTTGTTATAATAAGGTTAGGTAAGTTTTCTAAGATTCTTTTGGAGCAAAATTATATATATATATCTTTAACCGTATAAGAGAAAATATATTAATTTTATATATATATTCCTATTACTGCATCCTGTCACTCTGATTTTAATTCAACAATTCATTTTAGCTTAAAATTTCACTTTCGTTCACAAAAATCATTCTGGAGTCAGAGCCTCGTGTCCCAGACTACAATGTTACACAAAAGGCATTTTTTTATCCCGCATAAAACATCCATTTGCCGGAGTTTTCGAACTTAAATGATTGGGAGAGGCTGGTGCCGGGGACTGGATATATGTTGCATAGCTTGGAGGCTGGGTACGCAGGTAAAGAGGGTGAAAAATGAAGTTAAATTAGTCTGTCATGGCTGGGTAAGGTATCCCTCAAACTAAATTGTTGGAGTTAACTAACCGTGCTGTCAGTGTGGTGAGTTTCACTGCTATCTACTCAGTCTGGTGAGTTTCACTGCTGTTTACCTTAAACTAGTGAGTTTCACTGCTATCTGCCTCAACCTGGTGAGTTTCACTGCTATCTGCCTCAACCTGGAGCAATTCCCGCACAACCCCCTCTGAACAGATGTTTCGAGCCTCCCTGGACCATTATCAAGGATGGAACTGTTGTATCAAGGGTCGAAACTTTGCCTAAAATTGTTTCTCTCAAGTGTTAGTCAGTCAAGGATTGTCTCCAGATTATTTAATACCTTTACCTTATAGAAACTACCACCACTACCACCATTCACTACCATCACTACCACCATTCACTACCATCACTACCACCATTCACTACCACCACTACCAATACTACCACCATCCACTACCACCACTACCACCATCCACTACTAACACAACCACCATCCACTACCACCACTACCACCATCCACTACCATCACTACCACCATCCACTACCATCACTACCACCATCCACTACCACCACTACCAATACTACCACCATCCACTACCACCACTACCACCATTCACTACCATCACTACCACCATCCACTACCATCACTACCACCATCCACTACCACCACTACCAATACTACCACCATCCACTACCACCACTACCACCATTCACTACCATCACTACCACCATCCACTACCATCACTACCACCATCCACTACCACCACTACCAATACTACCACCATCCACTACCACCACTACCACCATCCACTACCATCACTACCAATACTACCACCATCCACTACCACCACTACCACCATCCACTACCATCACTACCACCATCCACTACCACCATTCACTACCACCACTACCACCATCCACTACCATCACTACCACCATCCACTACCACCACTACCAATACTACCACCATCCACTACCACCACTACCACCATCCACTACCATCACTACCACCATCCACTACCACCACTACCAATACTACCACCATCCACTACCACCACTACCACCATCCACTACTAACACAACCACCATCCACTACCACCACTACCACCATCCACTACCATCACTACCACCATCCACTACCATCACTACCACCATCCACTACCACCACTACCAGCACTACCACCATCCACTACCATCACTACCACCATCCACTACCACCACTACCAGCACTACCACCATCCACTACCATCACTACCACCATCCACTACCACCACTACCAGCACTACCACCATCCACTACCATCACTACCACCATCCACTATCAATACTACCACCATCCACTACCATCACTACCACCATCCACTACCAATACTACCACCATTCACCTCCACCACTACCACCATCCACTACTAACACAACCACCATCCACTACCACCACTACCACCATCCACTACCACCACTACCACCATCCACTACCATCACTACCACCATCCACTACCATCACTACCACCATCCACCACCATCACTACCACCATCCACTACCATCACTACCACCGTCCAATACCACCACTACCACCATCCACTACCACCACTTCCACCTTCCACTACCACCATCCACTACCATCACTACCACCATCCACTACCATCATCCACTACCATCACTACCACCATCCACTATCAATACTACCACCATCCACTACCATCACTACCACCATCCACTACCAATACTACCACCATCCACCTCCACCACTACCACCATCCACTACTAACGCAACCACCATCCACTACCACCACTACCACCATCCACTACCATCACTACCACCATCCACTACCACCACTACCAGCACTACCACCATCCACTACCATCACTACCACCATCCACTACCACCACTACCAGCACTACCACCATCCACTACCATCACTACCACCATCCACTACCCCACTACCAGCACTACCACCATCCACTACCATCACTACCACCATCCACTATCAATACTACCACCATCCACTACCATCACTACCACCATCCACTACCAATACTACCACCATTCACCTCCACCACTACCACCATCCACTACTAACACAACCACCATCCACTACCACCACTACCACCATCCACTACCACCACTACCACCATCCACTACCATCACTACCACCATCCACTACCATCACTACCACCATCCACCACCATCACTACCACCATCCACTACCATCACTACCACCGTCCAATACCACCACTACCACCATCCACTACCACCACTTCCACCTTCCACTACCACCATCCACTACCATCACTACCACCATCCACTACCACCACTACCAGCACTACCATCATCCACTACCATCACTACCACCATCCACTATCAATACTACCACCATCCACTACCATCACTACCACCATCCACTACCAATACTACCACCATCCACCTCCACCACTACCACCATCCACTACTAACGCAACCACCATCCACTACCACCACTACCACCATCCACTACCATCACTACCACCATCCACTACCATCACTACCACCATCCACCACCATCACTACCACCATCCACTACCATCACTACCACCGTCCAATACCACCACTACCACCATCCACTACCACCACTTCCACCTTCCACTACCACCATCCACTACCATCACTAATACCATCCAATACCATCACTACCACCATCCACTACCACCACAACCACCATTTACTACCATCACTATCATCATCCACTATCACCACTACCACCATCCATTACTAACACAACCAACATCCACTACCACCATCCACTACCACCGTTCACTACCACCATTACCACCATCCACCACCACCACTACCAACATCCACTACTAACACACCCACCATCCACTACAACCATCCACTACCACCACTACTACTATCCCCTACCACCACTACCACCATCCACTACCAACACAACCACCATCCACTACCACCGTCCACTACTAACACAACCACCATCCACTACCACCACTACCACCACACACTACTAACACAACCACCATCCACTACCACCACTACTACCATCCACTACGAACACAACCACCATCCACTACCACCACTGCCATTATCCATTACCACCACTACCACCATCCACTACCAACACAACCACCATCCACTACCACCACTACCACCATCCACTACTAACATAACCACCATCCACTACTAACACAACCATCATCCACTACCACCACTACCGCCATCCACTACCACCATTCACTACCATCACAGCCACCATCCACTACCACCATCCACTACCAACACAACCACTATCCACTACCAACACAACCACCATCCACTACCGATATGGTAAACATGAGGAAATTAAATCTTCATCAGAGTACAAAACAAATTCCGGCCACAAAATAGAGCGAAACACTAACGTCAAAGACCTGGGAGTGATCATGTCGGAGGATCTCACCTTCAAGGACCATAACATTGTATCAATCGCATCTGCTAGAAAAATGACAGGATGGATAATGAAAACCTTCAAAACTAGGGATGCCAAGCCCATGATGACACTCTTCAGGTCACTTGTTCTATCTAGGCTGGAAGCACCTTTCTAGGCTGGAAGCACCTTTCAAGGCAGGTGAAATTGCTGACCTAGAAAATGTACAGAGAACCTTCACGGCGCGCATAACGGAGATAAAACACCTCAATTACTGGGAGCGCTTGAGGTTCCTGAACCTGTACTCCCTGGAACGCAGGCGGGAGAGATACATGATTATATACACCTGGAAAATCCTAGAGGGACTAGTACCGAACTTGCACACGAAAATCACTTACAACGAAAGCAAAAGACTAGGCAGACGATGCAACATCCCCCCAATGAAAAGCAGGGGTGTCACTAGCACGTTAAGATGTAATAAGTGTCAGGGGCCCGAGTCTGTTCAACTGCCTTCCAGCATACTTAAGGGGGATTACCAATAGACCCCTGGCTGTCTTCAAGCAGGCACTGGACAAGCACCTAATGTCGGTACCTGACCAGCCGGGCTGTGGCTCGTACGTTGGATTGCGTGCAGCCAGCAGTAACAGCCTGGTTGATCAGGCTCTGATCCACCATGAGGCCTGGTCACTGACCGGGCCGCGGGTGCTCCCGGAACTCTCTCCAGGTAAACTCCAGGTACCACCACTACCACCATTTACTACTACCATCCAGTACCACCATCCACTACCACCATCCACTACCAACACAACCACCATCCACTACCATCACTACCACCATCCATTACCACCACTATCACCATCCACTACCAACACAACCACTATCCACTACCACCATAACCACCATCCACTACCAACACAACCACCATCCACTACCACCATTCACTACTAACACAACCACCATCCACTACTAACACAACCACCATCCACTACCATCATTCACTACCACCACTACCACCATATACTACTAACGCAACCACCATCTACTACCACCAGTACCACTATCCACTACCACCATAACCACCATCCACTACTAACACAACCACCATCCATTACTAACACAACCACCATCCACTACCACCACTACCATCACCTACTACCAACACAACCACCATCCACTACCACCATAACCACCATAAGCTACTAACACAACCGCCATCCACTACCACCACTACCACCATCCACTACTAACACAACCACCATCCACTACTAACATAACCACCATCCCCTACCACCGTCACTACCATCCACTACTAACACAACCGCTGTCCACTACCACCACTACCACCATCCACTACCAACACAACCACCATCCACTACCACCATAACCGCCATAAACTACTAACACAACCGCCATCCACTACCACCATCCACTACTAACACAACCACCATCCACTACTAGCATAACCACCATCCACTACCACCATAACCACCATCCACTACTAACACAACCACCATCCACTACCACCCTAACTACCATCCAGTACTAACACAACCACCATCCACTACCACCCTAACCACCATCCACTATTAACACAACCACGACCCACTACTAACACAACCACCTTCCACTACCACCATAATCACCATCCACTACCATCACAACCACCATCCACTACCATCACAACCACCATCCATTACCACCGCAACCACCATCCACTACCATCACAACCACCATCTACTACCATCACTACCACCCTCCACTACCACCATTACCACCATAACCACCATCAACTACCACCATCATTACCCACCTACCACCATCAACTACCACCATCACCACACATCTATCGCCATCCCCAACTGTTACAAAATGTGACATCTAGTAAGTGAAGGTATATCCAGAGGGTACTAGACAGTCAACGTATCGATCACCGTCTAGTATCTAACCTGTTTCTAGTTTCCTAACTGTTTGTTAGAGTCTAATTCAGCGCTTTTGGATTACAACTAAATGAATACAAACCAACCAAATAAAAGGTGAGACCTTTAATAACAAAGATGTCTAGGTGGTAATAATTATATTTAATGTAACTTGAATAATTAAGGAGATAAACTCCTGCACAATTCTTGGAATATTACCTAGTATATTTATATATCATAGTTATCGTGTACTTACAATAACGCGGTGCTATAGCACATCTAATAAGGTATTGTACTACTCTTAATATGTACCGTCTGGTAAGTTGCTATGATGAGATGTACTCATAATTAGTAGAGTAATTGTAAGTGTAAGTGTTTGTGTAAGTGCTCGGTATCTGCTCAGATTGACTCAACTTAGACTTAGAATGTGAGTGACAGCAAGAGGTCTCTAAATAAGCAAACTTCTGGACCCTCGAGGCAATCAAACTGGAAGGAGCCGTGAACAGCACAGCCTCAGGTAAGGAATCAAGGAGACCAGAACGATCCTAAAAGTAGAACTTTGGCAGATCCTACACAAAAGGCATAAAACTCCCTTATTACTGAAATTGGGTCCGACAATTCCAATTTCTCGATGATGATAGTGCGTAGATGCCGGAACAAATGTAGGTCAAGAGCTGAACTCGGTTCCAGAGATATAGAGAGTGTCTTATGACACACATCCTCTGAAAACGCTAAATATCTTCAAGTCTAAATAATGCTCAGTGAACAGTGTTGCACAGAGATATGAGGTGTATGTCCCAGTTCACCAGGAGGTATACTCTACCAAAATGACAGCTGAGGAAAGCAGTGTTCACCCAGACAGAGCAAAGATGGAGGTGCTATGATCACCAGGAGTAGCGAGAGAGAGAGAGAGAGAGAGAGAGAGAGAGAGAGAGAGAGAGAGAGAGAGAGAGACAGGGCTGGAAGATACAACGTTGAGTGAGATGTACCAGCTTAAGCCTGACAAGAATAATGAAACAAACGGGCAGGTAGTTAGCAGCATTGGTAACCAATGAAAACTCTTTACTAACAAAGCACAATTAGAGGTGTAGTTATGTCCTACCTACGTACATAAGCTAATAATATAAGTCAAACAATAATATAAAGCACGAAATTTCCGTTTTAGCTATTAATGAAAAACTCGGCTATATAAAATTATAACAAAGTGATATATACAAAATATTTATCCTGTGTTTTTCTGAGATCGCAACACCTACCACCATCACCTACCACCATCACCTACCACCATCTACCACCATCACCTACCACCATCACCTACCACCATCTACCACCATCACCTACCACCATCACCTACCACCATCTACCACCATCACCTACCACCATCACCTACCACCATCACCTACCACCATCATCTACCACCATCACCTACCACCATCATCTACCACCATCACCTACCACCATCACCTACCACCATCACCTACCACCATCACCTACCACCATCACCTACCACCATCACCTACCACCATCACCTACCACCATCACCTACCACCATCACCTACCACCATCACCTACCACCATCACCTACCACCATCATCTACCACCATCACCTACCACCATCATCTACCACCATCACCTACCACCATCACCTACCACCATCACCTACCACCATCACCTACCACCATCACCTACCACCATCACCTACCACCATCATCTACCACCATCACCTACCACCATCATCTACCACCATCACCTACCACCATCACCTACCACCATCACCTACCACCATCACCTACCACCATCACCTACCACCATCACCTACCACCATCACCTACCACCATCACCTACCACCATCACCTACCACCATCATCTACCACCATCACCTACCACCATCATCTACCACCATCACCTACCACCATCACCTACCACCATCACCTACCACCATCACCTACCACCATCACCTACCACCATCACCTACCACCATCACCTACCACCATCATCTACCACCATCACCTACCACCATCATCTACCACCATCACCTACCACCATCACCTACCACCATCACCTACCACCATCACCTACCACCATCACCTACCACCATCACCTACCACCATCACCTACCACCATCACCTACCACCATCACCTACCACCATCATCTACCACCATCACCTACCACCATCATCTACCACCATCACCTACCACCATCACCTACCACCATCACCTACCACCATCACCTACCACCATCACCTACCACCATCACCTACCACCATCACCTACCACCATCACCTACCACCATCATCTACCACCATCACCTACCACCATCATCTACCACCATCACCTACCACCATCACCTACCACCATCATCTACCACCATCATCTACCACCATCATCTACCACCATCATCTACCACCATCATCTACCACCATCATCTACCACCATCATCTACCACCATCATCTACCACCATCATCTACCACCATCATCTACCACCATCATCTACCACCATCATCTGCCACCATCATCTACCACCATCATCTACCACCATCATCTACCACCATCATCTACCACCATCACCTGCCACCATCATGTACGTGGTAAAATATTTGAAATTCTTCAAGCACATTCAGTATTTTCTCAAATTTAAACAAGTTTTGACAGTGTTTCTAATATAACTTTTTCCCACACAGACAGACTCACAGACAGACTCACAGACAGACTCACAGACAGACTCACAGACAGACTCACAGACAGACTCACAGACAGACTCACAGACTCACAGACTCACAGACACACAGACAGACTAGCAGAAACACAGACAGACTCACAGACTCACAGACACACAGACAGACTCGCAGACAGAAACACAGACTCACAGACACACAGACAGATACACAGACTGACACACAGACAGATACACAGACAGACTCGCAGACAGAAACACAGACTCACAGACACACAAACAGACACACAGACAGTCTCACAGACAGACTCACAGACAGACTTACAGACTCACAGACACACAGACACACAGACAGACTCGCAGACAGAAACTCTGACTCACAGACACACAGACAGACACACAGATACACAGACTCACAGACACACAGACAGACACACAGATAGACACACAGACAAATACACAGACACACAGACAGACACGCAGAGAGACACACAGACAGATACACAGACTCACAGACACACAGTCAGACACACAGACAGACACACAGACAGATACACAGACCCACAGACACACAGGCAGACACACAGACAGATACACAGACTCACAGACACACAGACAGACACACAGACTCACAGACACACAGACAGGCACACAGACAGACGCACAGACACATAGACTCACATACACACAGACAGACACGCAGACAGATACACAGACTCACAGACACACAGACAGACACACAGACTCACAGACACACAGACTCACAGACACACAGACAGACGCACAGACACACAGACAGACGCACAGACACAGACAGTCACACAGACTCACAGACAGACACACAGACTCACAGACACACAGACGCAACAGACACACAGACAGGCACACAGACAGACTGTTGCAACACCTGAATGGGTTGCAATGGTTATTATGT
>NW_027197234.1:0-17500 GCF_038502225.1 Cherax quadricarinatus | reverse complement strand
ATTGCTGTGTGTAGTGTCGCTGTGTTCCTGTGATGCTGTAATGCTGTAATGCTGTATTGCTGTGTCTAGTGTTGCTGTGGTGTAGTGTTGCTTTGTGTAGTGTTGCTTTGATGCTGTGTTGACGTGTTTCTATGTGTAGTAGTGGTATGATGCTGTGTTTCCGTGACGTTGTGTGTAGTGTTGCTGTATACAGTGTAGCTGTGATGCTGTGTTCCTATGATGCTTGGTTGTTGTGTGTAGTGTTGCTTTGATGCTGTGTTGCTGTGATGCTGTGTTGCTGAGTTGGTGTGTTGCTGTGATGCTGCTTTGCTGTGATGCTGTGTTGCAGTGTGTAGTGTTGCCGTGTTGCTGTGATGCTGTGTGTAGTGTTGCTGTGATGCTCTGTTGCTCTGTTTAGTGTTGCTGTGTTCCTGTGATGCTGTATTGCTGTGTGTAGTGTCGCTGTGTTGCTGTAATGCTGTATTGCTGTGTCTAGTGTTGCTGTGGTGCTGTGTTGCTGTGTGTAGTGTTGCTGTGTTGCTCTGATGCTGTGTTGCTGTGGATAGTGTTGCTGTGTTGCTGTGAAGCTGTGATGCTGTGTTGATGTTGTGTTGCTGTGTGTAGTGTTGTTGTGTTGCCGTGATGCTATGTGTAGTGTTGGTGTGATGCTGTGTGTAGTGTTGCTGCCTGTAGTGTTGCTGCCTGTAGTGTTGCTGCCTGTAGTGTTGCTGCCTGTAGTGTTGCTGCCTGTAGTGTTGCTGTGATGTTGTGTGTAGTGTTGTTGTGTGTAGTGTTGCTGTGTGTAGTGTTGCTTTGTGTAGTGTTGCTTTGATGTTGTGTTGACGTGTTTCTATGTGTAGTAGTGGTATGATGCTGTGTTTCCGTGACGTTGTGTGTAGTGTTGCTGTATACAGTGTAGCTGTGATGCTGTGCGTAGTTTTGCTGTCTGTAGTATTGTTGTGTGTAGTGTTGACTACTGCTGTAGTCTAACCGTGATGCTGTGAGCAGTGTAGATGTGATGCTGTGAGTAGTGTAGCCGTGATGCTGTGTGTATGACTGCATGAACACTGGACACCACTCTGAGGATCCACAGCTCAGCCTGGCTATGACAAAAACACCACTACTCTCACCTGGCTATGACACAAACACCACTACTCTCACCTGGCTATGACACAAACACCACTACTCTCACCTGGCTATGACACAAACACCACTACTCTCACCTGGCTATGACACAAACACCACTACTCTCACCTGGCTATGACACAAACACCACTACTCTCACCTGGCTATGACACAAACACAACTACTCTCACCTGGCTACGACACTAACACCACTACTCTCATCTGGGTACGACACAAACACCACTACTCTCACCTAGCTATGACACAAACACCACTACTCTCACCTGGCTACGACACAAACACCACTACTCTCACTTGGGTACGACACAAACACCACTACTCTCACCTGGCTATGACACAAACACCACTACTCTCACCTGGCTACGACACAAACACCACTACTCTCACCTGGCTACGACACAAACATCATTACTCTCACCTGGCTACGACACAAACATCATTACTCTCACCTGACTACGACACAAACATCATTACTCTCACCTGGATACGACACAAACACCACTACTATCACCTGGCTACGACACAAACACCACTACTCTCAACTGGCTACGACACAAACATCGTTACTCTTACCTGGCTACGACACAAATACCA
This sequence comes from Cherax quadricarinatus, assembly GCF_038502225.1. Taxonomy (NCBI): domain Eukaryota; kingdom Metazoa; phylum Arthropoda; class Malacostraca; order Decapoda; family Parastacidae; genus Cherax; species Cherax quadricarinatus. The sequence goes on along the minus strand of NW_027197234.1, from coordinate 15,781 downwards.
CTACTCTCACCTGGCTGCGACTCAAATTCCACTACTCTCACCTGGCTACGACACAAACTCCACTACTCTAACCTGGCTACGACACAAACACCACTACTCTCACCTGGCTACGACACAAATACCACTACCCTCACCTGGCTATGACACAAACACCACTACTCTCACCTGGCTACGACACAAACACCACTACTCTCACCTGGCTGCGACAGAAACATCATTACTCTCACCTGGGTACGACACGAACACCACTACTCTCACCTGGCTGCGACAGAAACATCATTACTCTCACCTGGCTACGACACAAACATCATTACTCTCACCTGGCTACGACACAAACATCATTACTCTCACCTGGATACGACACAAACACCACTACTATCACCTGGCTACGACACAAACTCCACTACTCTCAACTGGCTACGACACAAACATCATTACTCTTACCTGGCTACGACACAAATACCACTACTCTCACCTGGCTGCGACTCTAATTCCACTACTCTCACCTGGCTACGACACAAACTCCACTACTTTTACCTGGCTACGACACAAACACCACTACTCTCACCTGGCTACGACACAAATACCACTACCCTCACCTGGCTATGACACAAACACCACTACTCTCACCTGGCTACGACACAAACACCACTACTCTCACCTGGCTGCGACAGAAACATCATTACTCTCACCTGGGTACGACACGAACACCACTACTCTCACCTGGCTGCGACAGAAACATCATTACTCTCACCTGGCTACGACACAAACATCATTACTCTCACCTGGATACGACACAAACACCACTACTATCACCTGGCTACGACACAAACTCCACTACTCTCAACTGGCTACGACACAAACATCATTACTCTTACCTGGCTACGACACAAATACCACTACTCTCACCTGGCTGCGACTCAAACTCCACTACTCTCACCTGGCTACGACACAAACTCCACTACTCTTACCTGGCTACGACACAAACACCACTACTCTCACCTGGCTACGACACAAATACCACTACTCTCACCTGGCTACGACACAAAATCCACTACTCTCACCTGGCTACAACACAAACTCCACTACTCTCACCTGGTTACCACACAAACACCACTACTCTCACCTGGCTACGACACAAATACCACTACTCTCACCTGGCTACGACACAAACTCCACTACTCTCACCTTGCTACGACAGAAACACCACTAATCTCACCTGGCTAAGACACAAATTTCACTACTCTCACCTGGCTACAACACAAACACCACTACTCTCACCTGGCCACGACACAAAGTCCCCTACTCTCACCTGCCTACGACCCAAACTCCACTACTCTCACCTGGCTATGACACAAACTCCACTACTCTCACCTGGCTATGACACAAACTCCACTACTCTCACCTGGCTGCGGCACAAACACCACTACTCTCACCTGGCTACAACAGAAACACCACTACTCTCACCTGGCTCCGACAGAAACACCACTACTCTCTCCTGGCTACGACACAAACTCCACTACTCTCACCTGGCTACGACACAAACACCACTACTCTCACCTGCCTACGACCCAAACTCCACTACTCTCACCTGGCTATGACACAAACTCCACTACTCTCACCTGGCTATGACACAAACTCCACTACTCTCACCTGGCTGCGGCACAAACACCACTACTCTCACCTGGCTACAACAGAAACACCACTACTCTCACCTGGCTCCGACAGAAACACCACTACTCTCTCCTGGCTACGACACAAACTCCACTACTCTCACATGGCTACGGCACAAACACCACTACTCTCACCTGGCTACGACAGAAACACCACTACTCTCACCTGGCTACGACACAAACTCCACTACTCTCACCTGGCTACGGCACAAACACCACTACTCTCACATGGCTACAACAGAAACACCACTACTCTCACCTGGCTCCGACAGAAACACCACTACTCTCACCTGGCTACGACACAAACTCCACTACTCTCACCTGGCTACGGCACAAACTCCACTACTCTCGCCTGGCTACGACACAAACTCCACTACTCTCACCTGGCTACGACACAAACACCACTACTCTCACCTGCCTACGACCCAAACTCCACTACTCTCACCTGGCTATGACACAAACTCCACTACTCTCACCTGGCTATGACACAAACTCCACTACTCTCACCTGGCTGCGGCACAAACACCACTACTCTCACCTGGCTACAACAGAAACACCACTACTCTCACCTGGCTCCGACAGAAACACCACTACTCTCTCCTGGCTACGACACAAACTCCACTACTCTCACATGGCTACGGCACAAACACCACTACTCTCACCTGGCTACGACAGAAACACCACTACTCTCACCTGGCTACGACACAAACTCCACTACTCTCACCTGGCTACGGCACAAACACCACTACTCTCACCTGGCTACAACAGAAACACCACTACTCTCACCTGGCTCCGACAGAAACACCACTACTCTCACCTGGCTACGACACAAACTCCACTACTCTCACCTGGCTACGGCACAAACTCCACTACTCTCGCCTGGCTACGACACAAACTCCACTACTCTCACCTGGCTACGGCACAAACACCAGTACTCTCACCTGGCTACAACAGAAACACCACTACTCTCACCTGGCTCCGACAGAAACACCACTACTCTCACCTGGCTACGACACAAACTCCACTACTCTCACCTGGCTACGGCACAAACTCCACTACTCTCGCCTGGCTACGACACAAACTCCACTACTCTCACCTGGCTACGGCACAAACACCACTACTCTCACCTGGCTACAACAGAAACACCACTACTCTCACCTGGCTCCGACAGAAACACCACTACTCTCACCTGGCTACGACACAAACTCCACTACTCTCACCTGGCTACGGCACAAACTCCACTACTCTCGCCTGGCTACAACACAAACTCCACTACTCTCACCTGGCTACGGCACAAACACCACTACTCTCACCTGGCTACGACAGAAACACCACTACTCTCACCTGGCTACGACACAAACTCCACTACTCTCGCCTGGCTACGACACAAACTCCACTACTCTCACCTGGCTACGGCACAAGCACCACTACTCTCACATGGCTACGACAGAAACACCACTACTCTCACCTGGCTACGACAGAAACACCACTACTCTCACCTGGCTACGACACAAACTCCACTACTCTCACCTGGCTACGGCACAAACTCCACTACTCTCGCCTGGCTACGACACAAACTCCACTACTCTCACCTGGCTATGACAGAAACACCACTACTCTCACCTGGCTATGACACAAACTCCACTACTCTCACCTGGCTACGGCACAAACACCACTACTCTCACCTGGCTACGGCACAAACTCCACTACTCTCACCTGGCTACGACACAAACTCCACTACTCTTACCTGGCTAAGACACAAACACCACTACTCTCACCTGGCTACGACACAAATACCACTACTCTCACCTGGCTATGACACAAACACCACTACTCTCACCTGGCTACGACACAAACACCACTACTCTCACCTGGCTGCGACAGAAACATCATTACTCTCACCTGGGTACGACACGAACACCACTACTCTCACCTGGCTGCGACAGAAACATCATTACTCTCACCTGGCTACGACACAAACATCATTACTCTCACCTGGCTACGACACAAACATCATTACTCTCACCTGGATACGACACAAACACCACTACTATCACCTGGCTACGACACAAACTCCACTACTCTCAACTGGCTACGACACAAACATCATTACTCTTACCTGGCTACGACACAAATACCACTACTCTCACCTGGCTGCGACTCAAACTCCACTACTCTCACCTGGCTACGACACAAACTCCACTACTCTTACCTGGCTACGACACAAACACCACTACTCTCACCTGGCTACGACACAAATACCACTACTCTCACCTGGCTACGACACAAAATCCACTACTCTCACCTGGCTACAACACAAACTCCACTACTCTCACCTGGTTACCACACAAACACCACTACTCTCACCTGGCTACGATACAAATACCACTACTCTCACCTGGCTACGACAAACTCCACTACTCTCACCTTGCTACGACAGAAACACCACTACTCTCACCTGGCTAAGACACAAACTTCACTACTCTCACCTGGCTACAACACAAACACCACTACTCTCACCTGGCCACGACACAAAGTCCCCTACTCTCACCTGGCTACGACCCAAACTCCACTACTCTCACCTGGCTATGACACAAACTCCACTACTCTCACCTGGCTATGACACAAACTCCACTACTCTCACCTGGCTACACCAGAAACACCACTACTCTCACCTGGCTATGACACAAACTCCACTACTCTCACCTGGCTATGACACAAACACCACTACTCTCACCTGGCTACAACAGAAACACCACTACTCTCACCTGGCTCCGCCAGAAACACCACTACTCTCTCCTGGCTACAACACAAACACCACTGCTCTCACCTGGCTACGACAGAAACACCACTACTCTCACCTGGCTACGACACAAACTCCACTACTCTCACCTGGCTACGGCACAAACACCACTACTCTCACCTGGCTACAACAGAAACACCACTACTCTCACCTGGCTCCGACAGAAACACCACTACTCTCACCTGGCTACGACACAAACTCCACTACTCTCACCTGGCTACGGCACAAACTCCACTACTCTCGCCTGGCTACGACACAAACTCCACTACTCTCACCTGGCTACGGCACAAACACCAGTACTCTCACCTGGCTACAACAGAAACACCACTACTCTCACCTGGCTCCGACAGAAACACCACTACTCTCACCTGGCTACGACACAAACTCCACTACTCTCACCTGGCTACGGCACAAACTCCACTACTCTCGCCTGGCTACGACACAAACTCCACTACTCTCACCTGGCTACGGCACAAACACCACTACTCTCACCTGGCTACGACAGAAACACCACTACTCTCACCTGGCTACGACACAAACTCCACTACTCTCGCCTGGCTACGACACAAACTCCACTACTCTCACCTGGCTACGGCGCAAGCACCACTATTCTCACCTGGCTACGACAGAAACACCACTACTCTCACCTGGCTACGACAGAAACACCACTACTCTCACCTGGCTACGACACAAACTCCACTACTCTCACCTGGCTACGGCACAAACTCCACTACTCTCGCCTGGCTACGACACAAACTCCACTACTCTCACCTGGCTACGACACAAACACCACTACTCTCACCTGGCTACGACACAAACACCACTACTCTCACCTGGCTACGACACAAACACCACTACTCTCACCTGGCTACGGCACAAGCACCACTACTCTCACCTGGCTACGACACAAACTCCACTACTCTCACCTGGCTACGGCACAAACTCCACTACTCTCACCTGGCTACGACACAAACTCCACTACTCTCACCTGGCTACGACAGAAACACCACTACTCTCACCTGGCTATGACACAAACTCCACTACTCTCACCTGGCTACGGCACAAACACCACTACTCTCACCTGGCTACGACAGAAACACCACTACTCTCACCTGGCTACGACACAAACTCCACTACTCTCACCTGGCTACGGCACAAACACCACTACTCTCACCTGGCTACGACAGAAACACCACTACTCTCACTTGGCTACGACACAAACTCCAATACTCTCGCCTGACTACGACACAAACACCACTACTCTCACCTGGCTACGACACAAACTCCACTACTCTCACCTGGCTACGACACAAATACCACTACTCTCACCTGGCTACGACACAAACTCCACTACTCTCACCGTCTCACCCCTATACAGAACTCCTATACTTTTAACTCCCAATCACCTTTCCATTATATGTAATCCCTCTCCCACAAAATACGTCCCTCGCTCCTCTGAGAGCAGATACCATTCTTCATTTCACATTAATTCACGTCCAAAAAGTCAATATTGTCCGAGCAACATTACCCTTCAGTGAGATAATTTTTCTTAGCCTTTTTTGCAATATTGCATATATTATTCCGCTGAAATTTAATTGCAAAAATTATATTTGATCTGTATTATAGGTCTAAGTCACTCATTATCTTATTTGAATATATTTTTTTTTATTTCGAGAGTAGGAATATTTTTTTCTTATGGTTTCGTTCTGGACACTCCTGAGTTTAGGTCCAAAATGCAGAGTTTGTGATTTTTTTTTTGCACAGTGTTTCGGTCTATGTGGGCCTTCGTCGATTCATGACTTAATAAAACTCACCAAAGGGCAAAACGTGCTCTCAGAATGAGCTCGTGCTGCAGCCTTCTTGACTCTACCTTCACGTGTGTCTCAAATCCCCCGAATCTAATATTACCAGGAGTCAAGAGTACACCAGCAGCAGCACAGACTAAGACATTCTTGATGCATGCGATATACTCCATTCGTACAACTCTGTTGCTACATTAGGTACTTTCCTAAATCCCTTCTAAGTCTAAATTCATCAAAAGATGACCAGTGTTTTTCAACGCTCCACTTCCCACCCGTCAATTTCTTTCCAATGGTTGTAACATACAACAGTTATTATGCAAATATCGCGATAAAAAAGCGATACAAGATGCAAAACAGCCAAGGGGGAAGTAGAATGATAACTCTAGGCCTTTCGTGTTGCAGTCAATACATCATCAGGAGCTTGCAATGCTGCAGAAAAGAGGAGGAAGTCCAAGCTAATACGATCACAGGGAACGCCAGTAAAGGCGTTCCCTGTGATCGTATTGGCTTGGACATCCTCCTCTTTTTTGCAACATTGCAAGCTCCTGATGATGTATTGATTGCAACACGAAAGGCCTAGAGTTATCATTCTACTCCCCCAGTGGTTTTCGTATATAACAGTTATATATCACTATTTATATAACTGTTTAGACATATAGAAACATAAATATGTATATTATGACATTTAGTCAAAACTGCGCACTTGGGAGACGATCCTTGTGACAACGTTTCGCTCCTGGAGCATTGTCAAGTCTCAGCTGGGACGAGAAAAGAAGAGGTCAAGAGACCCTTGAGTAAAGATCGCCGGATGGGGGGTAGGTAGGTAGGTAAGGTTTGTCAGGAAACAGGACAAGTGTTTCCTGATGCTGGTCTTAGTCAGATGATGACCTGCCGTTGGAGCTTTGGGTCACCCGACCGAGCCTTCAGCTGGCTTATCGGTCTACCCCATTAAAAATTATGGTCATAGTTATAACAATTCCTTGGTAATGAAGGGGCTAGAATTACTTAAAATAGTATAAATTACCAAGCTGAAGAGTAAGACACATGTGCCACAGCTGATTGAAATGTTTCGCCTACACAGTAGGCTTCTTCAGTCAAATACGAAGGCCGTAGGTGTAGTAGTGAAATGAAGATGATGTAGTCAGTCCATCATTCTTGGAAATAAAGTATTTGAGGTGGTCAGTCCCTCAGCCTGGAGAAGAGTTCAGTTCCATGGTCTGGAACGATATGAAGCTGCCTCTGTATTTGACTGCAGAAACCTAGTGTGTGAGCGAAACGTTTCAACAATAAAGATACCCAGTGATGCAATTTACATTAAGTACTCTTATGTATTCCCTTACTAAGATTCACTCGAAGGTGTTATGGGGGGTCAACGCCCCCCCGGCCCAGTCCTTAACCAGACCTTCTAATTGATTAAAAGTTTTTTTAAACAAATCAATTGTACAGGCTAAGAGTTGCTAGCCTAAATCAGCTCGTTTCAAAGCCCAGCCGTAGCTACCACCCCCCAGGATGCCACCCACAACAGCCGACAAACACCCAGGTACCTACTTACTGCTAGGTGAACAGGGGCAACAAGAGTAAGAAAACATGTCCACCGCTTCCACCCGTACCGGGAATCGAACTACGGACACTCAGTGTGTGTGAGCTGAGTGCGCTACCAACCGAGCCGCGGACGCCTTTTTAGTCTCACCATTTCGTCACGTTACGCCCTCTGCCGTGATTGTAACACAGTGATTGGTGATATCGATTCACTAGTCGTAGAGGAGCCTCTCTATCCACGTCTGCGGAGAAATTAACAGTCAATTCTCCTCCAGGAGACGCAGCTGGGATCAGACCAGTTTCACATCTGAGAGGATCACACCTACTTCCAAATTTATGAAGTCTAATGCCATTAACAATGTTGCTACTGCCTCTGAGTGGGCAGCATCGCAGTCTCCCAGAGTGGGCGCCTCTGAATCCTTCTTGAAACCCTAGGCTTCCAAATTATGCTTTATGGCTAAAGTGAAGCCTTCGGTTGCTTAATGGGATTTTAAGGGACATGTCAGTTCCCCTGTCTTCTAATATGCTATTTTTCCCTATAATCTACCTTGCTTTGTCTGCAGAGGTGTGAGCACAGCTCACACCTCAAAGATTTGTTAAGTTATACCATGAATTAAGGAAAGATCCTGGACTTCACCTTACGAAAGCAGATGAAAGAAATGCGATATTAATTATGGATAAGGTAGATTATAGGGGGAAAATAAACATGATATCAGGAGACAGGGAAACTCAGGCGCCTCTTAAAATTCCCAGGACCGAACTTTCTCCAATAATATTAGTCCTAGTGTTTGCCCACGTGACTTTCTAAACCACTTTATCGGCATCTGTTTAACAGCCTGGTTGATCAGGCTCTGATCCACCACGAGGCCTGGTCACAGACCGGGTGTTGACCCCCCAAAACCCTCTCCAAGTATACCCCAGGTATTAATAAATACCAAAGCCCTCTCCAGGCATACACCAGGTATTGATAAATACCAAAGCCCTCTCCAGGCATACACCAGGTATTGATAAATACCAAAGCCCTCTCCAGACATACACCAGGTATTGATAAATACCAAAGCCCTCTCCAGGCATACACCAGGTATTGATAAATACCAAAGCCCTCTCCAGACATACACCAGGTATTGATAAATACCAAAGCCCTCTCCAGGCATACACCAGGTATTGATAAATACCAAAGCCCTCTCCAGGCATACACCAGGTATTGATAAATACCAAAGCCCTCTCCAGACATACACCAGGTATTGATAAATACCAAAGCCCTCTCCAGACATACACCAGGTATTGATAAATACCAAAGCCCTCTCCAGGCATACACCAGGTATTGATAAATACCAAAGCCCTCTCCAGGCATACACCAGGTATTGATAAATACCAAAGCCCTCTCCAGGCATACACCAGGTATTGATAAATACCAAAGCCCTCTCCAGGAATACACCAGGTATTGATAAATACCAAAGCCCTCTCCAGGCATACACCAGGTATTGATAAATACCAAAGCCCTCTCCAGGCATACACCAGGTATTGATAAATACCAAAGCCCTCTCCAGACATACACCAGGTATTGATAAATACCAAAGCCCTCTCCAGACATACACCAGGTATTGATAAATACCAAAGCCCTCTCCAGACATACACCAGGTATTGATAAATACCAAAGCCCTCTCCAGACATACACCAGGTATTGATAAATACCAAAGCCCTCTCCAGACATACACCAGGTATTGATAAATACCAAAGCCCTCTCCAGGCATACACCAGGTATTAATAAATACCAAAGCCCTCTCCAGGCATACACCAGGTATTAATAAATACCAAAGCCCTCTCCAGGCATACACCAGGTATTACAACCCAGGATTCAAATGGCCTGTTATCCCAGGTGTAATGGGAGCAAATAAACACAGTAGAAAAAGTTTAGACTTATATTATCCTTCACCAATTTATAACAGCAATATGTACACTATGTACAGTGATAAGTATAGTGCACTCCACGGTAAGCAAAGCAGAAATAGAAGCCACAAGATAGCAGACAGTGCTTCAACCAGCTCTAGAATGGGAATGACAAGGGCAGACAGGAGAGTGGTACCCACATAACCTCTGCGATTGCCAAAACCATCTTCTTATTGGCTAGAACCTGGTCACTAGTTGAACGACGGGGCCCCATCATCAACTCTTAGCAACCTGGTTCGCTGGTTGGGGGAGATAGCCTGTAAATGAGGGTGTGTACATGCGCCGAATAAAGGTTACGTACTCTTTGCATGCCACACCAGGTATTGATAAATACCAAAGCCTTTTGACTACACTAGGGTCATTAAGGCTGCACCTGACCTTTTCGCCACTACATACATATTCTCCCCTCAGCTACCATGAGAACCTCCCATGTAGATCATACTGTTATTAGTCTCCCCTCAGCTACCATGAGAACCTCCCATGTAGATCATACTGTTATTAGTCTCCCCTCAGCTACCATGAGAACCTCCCATGTAGATCATACTGTTATTAGTCTCCCCTCAGCTACCATGAGAACCTCCCATGTAGATCATACTGTTATTAGTCTCCCCTCAGCTACCATGAGAACCTCCCATGTAGATCATACTGTTATTAGTCTCCCCTCAGCTACCCTGAGAACCTCCCATGTAGATCATACTGTTATTAGTCTCCCCTCAGCTACCCTGAGAACCTCCCATGTAGATCATACTGTTATTAGTCTCCCCTCAGCTACCATGAGAACCTCCCATGTAGATCATACTGTTATTAGTCTCCCCTCAGCTACCCTGAGAACCTCCCATGTAGATCATACTGTTAGCAGTCTAGAGAGACCTATGTCCTGTCAGACCAGCACAGGGTAGTGCTGGTTTTAGTTGCCTTGCTGGCACTCCAACAGCACGTCAATCCACCCACGCCTCCACCCACTCTTAACTACATCACCGGTCAATTTTTCAACGCGTGGAGCTCTATAAGTTGCAAATCCCCGAAAAATATCAAGTCTGATAGCGAAATGTCTTATTCCACCCCGTGGAGAACACCCAGAAGGTAGTTATCCCAGAAGTTCTAGTGAGGTCAAAGGACAGGGTTTCAATTTTAATAGCGAGTTGCTGGCATGTTTCTGCTTTTTTAAGAGTCTGTTTGATCCTGGACTAATTTACATGTTATTATGGTAAGATCCTCCTCCTGAAGTAGTCTTACGACCACTTGGTCTTGTCTCGTCTTTATCCTCTTCCTGAAGTGGTCTTATGACCACTTGGTCTTGTCTCTTCTTTTTCTTCCTCCTGAAGTGGTCTTATGACCACTTGGTCTTGTCTCTTCTTTTTCTTCCTCCTGAAGTGGTCTTATGACCACTTGGTCTTGTCTCTTCTTTTTCTTCCTCCTGAAGTGGTCTTACGACCACTTGGTCTTGTCTCTTCTTTTTCTTCCTCCTGAAGTGGTCTTATGACCACTTGGTTTGTCGTCTCTTCTTTTTGTATGACTGGAAAATCTTACTGCCGGGAGGAAAGGCACTAGAGCAAGACGTCATTTTAACAACGTTTCGTTCTGACAGAGCGAAACGTTTCTTTGTTCTCCCATCTGTGTCTGTCATCAAACTTGCGTCCAACGTGTGACATTCATCCCCGAGAAACAAAGACAGCAAGGAAAGTTAAGAAAACAAGGACAAAAGGGAGTGACAACGAAGAAGAATGAAGACACAGAAACAAAATATACAAAAACAAGGACAGTACGAAGTAACAAGGAACAGGAAACAAAAACAGACAGATCGGCAATATCTGCACAAGTTATGGACCACAATGCAATATGCGGGTGATAACGTTCTCCACATGTCCCGGAGGACCGGTGGACCGAGACTCCCGAACTTGTAGTGAGTCCTGCGGTCCAGTAATAGGGTCCATGGGCCAGCAGGGTCCCGAAGACCAAGTCTTCAGGAACCAGAAGGGCCAGCAGAGTCCCGAAGACCAAGTCTTCAGGACCCAGAGGAGCCAACAGAGTCCCGAAGACCAGGTTTTCAGGACCCAGAGGGACCAGAAGGGTCCTGAAAACCACGTCACTAGTCAAGATAAAGCTTCCTTGAGGCTTTTCTCAAGTCGACATCCTTAATAAGCTGTACACAGAGCTTATTTAGAAATAGAACCAATGGTTCATTGATTACTACAACTGAAAAGGTCAACAGTGTGGGGTCACCCTATTCTATATGACAGATTGTGGGAACACCTCAGTGTGGTCACCCTTTTCTAGAAGATAGTTATATTGTGGGAACACCTCAGTGTGGTCACCCTTTTCTAGAAGACAGTTATATTGTGGGAACACCTCAGTATGGTCACCCTTTTCTAGAAGACAGTTATATTGTGGGAACACCTCAGTGTGGTCACCCTTTTCTAGAAGACAGTTATATTGTGGGAACACCTCAGTGTGGTCACCCTTTTCTAGAAGACAGTTATATTGTGGGAACACCTCAGTGTGGTCACCCTTTTCTAGAAGATAGTTATGTTGTGGGAACACTTCATTTCACTGTCATACCTCGTAACATAGGATGAGTTTTAGACTTGTGATAATAAAATGTGTCAGCCAGAACTGGGAGACTTCAGCAGTAACTGAGGTTTTAAAGACACTCCCTCCATCAGAACTTCAGTTACTGTTACAACAGATTCTTCAGTCTCTATGAACTCGATTTCCATAACCACAGTGAGGTGAGCTAGCCAGTCATAGCTACCAGAGTACCAGCAGGTGTGTGCAGCTAGCTGAGGACATCTTGGCGAGTACCTCCACATGAGTATAACGACACTGTTCTGAAGCAAGACTTACACTGTTACTGACTTTCAAGACTTACACTGCAAACTGCTACAGACATTCTAGACTATCAAGACTTAAACTGCTACAGCCAAGACTTACACTACAAACTACCAAGACTCACACTACAAACTGACACAGACATTCAAGGCTCACACTACAAACTGCTACAGCCTTGAGAACACCAAGCAACTGCTCCTTCATGGTGAATGCTATTTTCCTGCCGGAGTTTGACCTCGTTTGCTACCACGGACGTGAGGTTAGGAGATCCAGCTGCGGGAAGAAGGAAAAAATTGTCACTGGGGATGGGTGAATCCACACCGTCACTTACTGGCTATGAAAAATAAATTGTTCTTTTGAAAACATAGATTAGGCCACAAAAATTCTTCGTGTATATGACTGGAAGTGGGAGAGGGGAGAGTTGAAGAGGGAGAGAGAGAGAGAGAGAGAGAGAGAGAGAGAGAGAGAGAGAGAGAGAGAGAGAGAGAGAGAGAGAGAGAGTAGAGAGTTACTATTAGTGTTGTCGCTTCCTCAAGGGAATTCTGTCAATTGTTTGATGAGAAGTGGTGTACCTGGCCAGGCGTGAAGACATCACATATGAAAGACCCCTTCGGGCCAGCGATCATGTGGTTTTTAAGCTTCGAATACACTGTAGAGCTACAAGTGGAGGGGGAAGCAGGAAGGCCAGGACGAATGAAGCCGAACTACAAGAAAGGGGACTACACGGGAATGAGGAACTTCCTGAACGGCGTTCAGTGGGACAGAGAACTGGCAGGGAAGCCAGTTAATGAGATGATGGAATATGTAGCAACAATGTGCAAGGAGGCTGAGGAGAGGTTTATACCTAAGGGTAACAGGAATAATGAAAAAGCCAGAATGAGCTCTTGGTTCACCTAAAGGTGTAGAGAGGCCAAAACCAAGTGTGCTAGAGAATGGAAAAAATATAGAAGGCAAAGGACCCAGGAGAATAAGGAGAGCAGTCTTGGAGCCAGAAATGAATATGCGCAACTATGAAGGGAGGCCCAACAACAATACGAAAATGACATAGCAGCGAAAGCCAACTCTGACCCGAAGCTGTTGTACAGCCACATCAGAAGGAGAACAACAGTCAACGACCAGGTAATCAGGCTAAGGAAGGAAGGAGGAGAGATCACAGGAAACGACCGAGAAGTATGTGAGGAACTCAACATGAGATTCAAAGAAGTGTTCATAGAGGAGACAGAAGGGACTCCAGAAAGACAAAGAGGTGGGGGTACATCATCAAGTGTTGGACACAATAAATATAACCGAGGAAGAAGTTAAGAGGCTGCTAAGTGAGCTAGATACCTCAAAGGCGATGGGGCCGGATAACACCTCTCCATGGGTCCTGAGAGAGGGAGCAGAGGCGCTATGTGTACCACTAACAACAATCTTCAACACATCTATCGAAACAGGGTGACTAACTGAGGTATGGAAGACAGCAGATGTAGTCCCAATTTTTAAAAAAAGGAGACAGACACGAAGCATTAAACTACAGACCAGTGTCACTGACATATATAGTATGCAAAGTCGTGGAAAAGATTATCAGGAAGAGAGTGGTGGAGCACCTAGAAAGGAATGAGCTTATCAACGACAGCCAGCACGGTTTCAGGGACGGGAAATCCTGTGACAAAAACCTACTGGAGTTCTATAACAGGGTGACAGCAGTAAGACAAGAGAGAAAGGGGTTGGTAGATTGCATTTTCTTGGGCTGTAAGAAGGCGTTTGACACAATCTCACACAAGAGGACCAGATAAAGATAACAGGGAAGACACTGCAATGGAAAAGCAACAGCGAGTCATGTTACGTGGGGAGGGTGGCGGAGTGGGCGCCTGTGACGAGCGGGATTCCTCATTGGTCAGTCCTGCGACCGGTGCTGTTTCTGGTGTATGTGAACGACATGACGGAAGGAATAGACTAAGAGGTGTCCCTGTTTGTAGTTAATGAGAAGAATTCAGTCGAATGAGGACCAGGCAGAACTACAGAGGGATCTGGACAGGCTGCAGGCTTGGTCCAGAAACTGGCTCCTGGAGTTCAACCCCACCAATTGCAAAGTCATGTAGATTGGGGAAGAGCTAAGAAGACCGCAGACGGAGTACAGTTTAGGGGACCATAGACTACAAACTTCACTCAAAGAAAAGGATCTTGGGGTGAGTATAACACCAGGCACATATTCTGAGGCGCACATCAACCAAATAACTGATGCAGCATACCGGCGCCTTGCAAACCTAAGGACAGCATTTCGACATCTTAATAAGAAATCGTTCAGGACCCTGTACACCGTGTACGTTAGGCCTATATTGGAGTATGCAGCACCAGTTTGGAACCCACACCTAGCCAGGCATGTAAGGAAAATAGAAAAGTGCAAAGGTTTTCAACAAGACTAGTCCCGGAGCTAAGGAGCATGTCCTAGTAGGATAGGTTAAGGGAAATCGACCTGACGGCACTGGAGGACAGGAGAGATAGGGGGATATGATAACGACTTAAAAAATACTTGGAGGAATCGCCAAGATGGACAGAGACAGGATGTTCTATAGATGGGACACAGCAACAAGGAGTCACAATTAGAAGTTGAAGGCTCAGATAAATCACAGGGATGTTAGGAAGTATTTCCTCAGTCTCAGAGTTGTCAGGAAGTCGAATAGTCTGGGAAATGATGCATTGGAGGCAGGATCCATACATAGGTTTAAGAAGAGGTATGATAAAGCTCATGGAGCAGGAAGAGTGACCTAGTAGCGGCCAGTGAAGAGGCGGGGCCAGGAGCTATGAATCGACTCATGCAACCACAATTAGGTGAGTACACACAAACACACACATACACGCACCGCATGTGTGTGGAGAACAAGATAGTTAGTGTTATGTATAAGTCATTCCAAGACTCGACACAACACTGTACAATCTCTGTTCCTCCGGACAACTCATCTACTTCGCCGTGTTACAGGGATCCTGCTTCTCTGCTGCCGTTGCTCACTCTTGTTATCTTGCCTGCTGCCTCTTAGCATTACTGCAGTTTGTACACACCTGTATGTCAACCCCTGTACACACCTATTTGTGGTTTCAGGGGTCGTTTCACAGTTCCTGGCCCCACCTCTTTGCTGGTTGTTACTAGGTCCACTCTCTCCCTGTCCCATGAGCTTTATCGTATCTCTTCTTCGGTGTGTGTGTGT